>NW_027001968.1:0-6856 GCF_036934945.1 Oncorhynchus masou masou
TATAGTTCTTACCTCTAGTGAATGGTCTATAGTTCTATAGTTCTTACCTCTAGTGAATGGTCTATAGTTCTATACCTCTAGTGAATGGTCTATAGTTCTTAGCTCTAGTGAATGGTCTATAGTTCTATAGTTCTTACCTCTAGTGAATGGTCTATATTTCTATAGTTCTTACCTCTAGTGAATGGTCTATACTTCTATAGTTCTTACCTCTAGTAAATGGTCTATAGTTCTATAGTTCTATACCTCTAGTGAATGGTCTATAGTTCTTACCTCTAGTGAATGGTCTATAGGTCTATAGTTCTATACCTCTAGTGAAGGGTCTATAGTTCTTTACCTCTAGTGAAGGGTCTATACTTCTTTACCTCTAGTGAATGGTCTATAGTTCTTTACCTCTAGTGAATGGTCTATAGTTCTATAGTTCTTAGCTCTAGTGAAGGGTCTATAGTTCTTTACCTCTAGTGAATGGTCTATAGTTCTATACCTCTACTGAATGGTCTATAGTTCTGTACCTCTAGTGAATGGTCTACAGTTCTATACCTCCAGTGAAGGGTCTATAGTTCTATAGTTCTTTACCTCTAGTGAATGGTCTATAGTTCTATACCTCTAGTGAATGGTCTATAGTTCTATAGTTCTTACCTCTTGTGAATGGTCTATAGTTCTATACCTCTAGTGAAGGGTTTATAGATATATAGTTCTTACCTCTAGTGAATGGTCTATAGTTCTATACCTCTAGTGAATGGTCTATAGTTCTATAGTTCTTACCTCTAGTGAATGGTCTATAGTTCTATACCTCTAGTGAATGGTCTATAGTTCTATAGTGAATGGTCTAGTATGTTCTATAGTTCTTACCTCTAGTGAATGGTCTATAGTTCTATACCTCTAGTGAATGGTCTATAGAATAGTCTATAGTTTTATACCTCTAGTGAATGGTCTATAGTTCTTTACTCCTCAAGTGAATGGTCTATAGTTCTTACCTCTAGTGAATGGTCTATAGTTCTATAGTTTTACCTCTAGTGAATGGTCTATAGTTCTATAGTTCTTACCTCTAGTGAATGGTCTATAGTTCTATAGTTCTTTACCTCTAGTGAATGGTCTATAGTTCTATAGTTCTTACCTCTAGTGAATGGTCTATAGTTCTATAGTTCTTACCTCTAGTGAATGGTCTATAGTTCTATGTTCTATACCTCTAGTGAAAGTTCTATAGTTCTTACCTCTAGTGAATGGTCTATAGTTCTATAGTTCTATACCTCTAGTGAATGGTCTATAGTTCTATAGTTCTTACCTCTAGTGTTCTATACCTCTAGTGAATGGTCTATAGTTCTTTACCTCTAGTGAACTTCTATAGTTCTTACCCTCTAGTGAAGGTTCTATAGTTCTATAGTTCTTTACCTCTAGTGAATGGTCGATAGTTCTTTGCCTCTAGTGAATGGTTCTTTACCTCTAGTGAATGGTCTATAGTTCTATAGTTCTTACCTCTAGTGAATGGTCTATAGTTCTATAGAATTCTTACCTCTAGAGTGAATGGTCTATAGTTCTATAGTTCTATACCTCTAGTGAATGGTCTATAGTTCTTTACCTCTAGTGAATGGTCTTAGTTCTTACCTCTAGTGAATGGTCTATAGTTCTATAGTTCTTACCTCTAGTGAATGGTCTATAGTTCTAGTTCTTAAGAGAATGGTCTATAGTTCTATAGTTCTTACCTCTAGTGAATGGTCTATAGTTCTATACCTCTAGTGAATTCTATAGTTCATATAGTTTTACCTCTAGTGAATGGTCTATAGTTCTATAGTTCTTACCTCTAGAGAATGGTCTATAGTTCTATAGTTCTATACCTCTAGTGGAATGGTCTATAGTTCTATAGTTCTTACCTCTAGTGAATGGTCTATAGTTCTATAGTTCTTACCTCTAGTGAATGGTCTATAGTTCTTAGCTCTAGTGAATGGTCTATAGTTCTATAGTTCTTACCTCTAGTGAATGGTCTATATTTCTATAGTTCTTACCTCTAGTGAATGGTCTATACTTCTATAGTTCTTACCTCTAGTAAATGGGTCTATAGTTCTATACCTCTAGTGAATGGTCTATAGTTCTTACCTCTAGTGAATGGTCTATAGGTCTATAGTTCTATACCTCTAGTGAAGGGTCTATACTTCTTTACCTCTAGTGAATGGTCTATAGTTCTTTAACCTCTAGTGAATGGTCTATAGTTCTATAGTTCTTAGCTCTAGTGAATGGTCTATAGTTCTATACCTCTAGTGAATGGTCTATAGTTCTATACCTCTACTGAATGGTCTATAGTTCTGTACCTCTAGTGAATGGTCTACAGTTCTATACCTCCAGTGAAGGGTCTATAGTTCTATAGTTCTTTACCTCTAGTGAATGGTCTATAGTATTATACCTCTAGTGAATGGTCTATAGTTCTATAGTTCTTACCTCTTGTGAATGGTCTATAGTTCTATACCTCTAGTGAAGGGTTTATAGATATAGTTCTTTACCTCTAGTGAATGTTCTATAGTTATATACCTCTAGTGAATGGTCTACAGTTCTATAGTTCTTACCTCTAGTGAAGTTCTATAGTTCTATACCTCTAGTGAATGGTCTATAGTTCTATAGTTCTTACCTCTTTTGTGAATGGTCTATAGTTCCATACCTCTAGTGAATGGTCTATAGTTCTATAGTTCTTACCTCTAGTGAATGTTCTATAGTTCTATACCTCAAGTGAATGGTCTATAGTTCTATATAGTTCTATAGTTTTTACCTCTAGTGAATGGTCTATAGTTCTATACCTCTAGTGAATGGTCTATAGTTCTATAGTTTCTCTCTAGTGAATGGTCTATAGTCTATAGTTTTATACCTCTAGTGAATGGGTTCTATAGTTCTTACCTCTAGTGTTCTTACCTGGAGAGAATGGGTTAATGCTCATAGTTCTATAGTTCTATACCTCTAGTGAATGGTCTATAGTTCTTTACCTCTAGTGAATGGTCTATAGTTCTATAGTTCTTACCTCTAGTGAATGGTTCTATAGTTCTTTACCTTCTGTTCTATTAGTTCTTTACCTCTAGTGAATGGTCTATAGTTCTATAGTTCTATAGTTCTTACCTCTAGTGAATTCTATAGTTCTGTTGTTCTAACCTCTAGTGAATGGTCTATAGTTCTATAGTTCTTACCTCTAGTGAATGGTTCTATAGTTCTATAGTTCTTACCTCTAGTGAATGGTCTATAGTTCTTATAGTTCTTACATCTAGTGAATGGTCTATAGTTCTATAGTTCTTACCTCTAGTTAATGGTCTATAGTTCTATACCTCTAGTGAATGGTCTATAGTTCTATAGTTCTTACCTCTAGTGAATGGTCTATAGTTCTATTGTTCTTACCTCTAGTGAATGGTCTATAGTTCTATAGTTCTTACCTCTAGTGAATGTCTATAGTTCTATAGTTCTATACCTCTAGTGAATGGTCTATAGTTCTATAGTTTTAGAATGGTCTATAGTTCTATTGTTTTACCCTAGTGAATGGTCTATAGTTCTATACCTCTAGTGAATGGTCTATAGTTCTATAGTTCTTACCTCTAGTGAATGGTCTATAGTTCTATAGTTCTTACCTCTAGTGAATGGTCTATAGTTCTATAGTTCTTACCTCTAGTGAATGGTCTATAGTTCTATAGTTCTTACCTCTAGTGAATGGTCTATAGTTCTATACCTCTAGTGAATGGTCTATAGTTCTATAGTTCTTACCTCTAGTGAATGGTCTATAGTTCTATAGTTCTTACCTCTAGTGAATGGTCTATATGTTCTTACCTCCTAGTGAATGGTCTAGTTAATGGTCTATAGTTCTATACCTCTAGTGAATGGTCTATAGTTCTATAGTTCTATACCTCTAGTGAATGGTCTATAGTTCTTACCTCTAGTGAATGGTCTATAGTTCTATAGTTCTTACCTCTAGTGAATGGTCTATAGTTCTATAGTTCTTACCTCTAGTGAATGGTCTATAGTTCTATACCTCTAGTGAATGGTCTATAGTTCTATAGTTCTTACCTCTAGTGAATGGTTCTATAGTTCTTACCTCTAGTGAATGGTCTATAGTTCTATAGTTCTATACCTCTAGTGAATGGTCTATAGTTCTTACCTCTAGTGAATGGTCTATAGTTCTAGTGAAGTTCTATACCTCTAGTGAATGGTCTATAGTTCTATAGTGAATTCTATAGTTCTTACCTCTAGTGAATGGTCTATAGTTCTATAGTTCTTACCTCTAGTGAATGGTCTATAGTTCTATAGTTCTTACCTCTAGTGAATGGTCTATAGTTCTATACCTCTAGTGAATTCTATAGTTCTTTACCTCTAGTGAATGGTCTATAGTTCTATACCTCTAGTGAATGGTCTATAGTTCTATAGTTCTTTACCTCTAGTGAATGGTCTATAGTTCTATACCTCTAGTGAATGGTCTATAGTTCTATAGTTCTTTACCTCTAGTGAATGGTCTATAGTTCTATAGTTCTATACCTCTAGTGAATGGTTCTAGTGAAGGGTCTAGTTCTATAGTTCTTTACCTCTAGTGAATGGTCTATAGTATCTTACCTCTAGTGAATGGTCTATAGTTCTATAGTTCTTACCTCTAGTGAATGGTCTATAGTTCTATAGTTCTTACCTCTAGTGAATGGTCTATAGTTCTATAGTTCTTTACCTCTAGTGAATGGTCTATAGTTCTATACCTCTAGTGAATGGTCTATAGTTCTATATACCTCTAGTGAATGGTCTATAGTTCTATAGTTCTGTTGTTCTTACCTCTAGTGAATGGTCTATAGTTCTATAGTTCTTACCTCTAGTGAATGGTCTATATAGTTCTTTACCTCTAGTGAATGGTCTATAGTTCTATAGTTCTTACCTCTAGTGAATGGTCTATAGTTCTATAGTTTTACCTCTAGTGAATGGTCTATAGTTCTATAGTTCTTACCTCTAGTGAATGGTCTATAGTTCTATAGTTCTTACCTCTAGTGAATGGTCTATAGTTCTATGGTCTATAGTTCTATACCTCTAGTGAATGGTCTATAGTTCTTTACCTCTAGTGAATGGTCTATAGTTCTATAGTTCTTACCCTAGTGAATGGTCTAGCTCTAGTGAATTCTATAGTTCTTACCTCTAGTGAATGGTCTATAGTTCTATAGTTCTTACCTCTAGTGAATGGTCTATAGTTCTTACCTCTAGTGAATGGTCTATAGTTCTATAGTTCCTTACCTCTAGTGAATGGTCTATAGTTCTTTACCTCTAGTGAATGGTCTATAGTTCTTACCTCTAGTGAATGTTCTATAGTTCTATAGTTCTATGAATGATCTATACTTCAGTTCTTTATCGTGAATGGTCTATAGTTCTATAGTTCTACCTCTAGTGAATGGTTCTATAGTTCTTTCTGAGTGAATGGTCTATAGTTCTATTGTTCTAACCTCTAGTGAATGGTTCTATACCTCTAGTGAATGGTCTATAGTTCTATAGTTCTTACCTCTAGTGAATGGTCTATAGTTCTATAGTTCTTTCTGAATATAGTTCTTTCTAGTGAATGGTCTATAGTCCTATAGTTCTTACCTCTAGAATGGTCTATGTAGTTCTCCAGTTAATGGTTCATATACCTCTAGTGAAGGGTCTATAGTTCTATTCCTCTAGTGAAGGGTCTATAGTTCTTCTCGAGGAATGGTTCAGTGAATGAATGGGCTCTATAGTTTTTACCTCTAGTGAATGGTCTAGAGTTCTTACATCTATTGAAATGGCTATGTTCCCATAGTTCTTAGCTCTAGTGAATGGTCTATAGTTCTTTACCCTCTAGTGAATGAGTTCTATACCTCTACTGAATGTCTATAGTTCTGTACCTGAAGGGGAATGGTCTATGTTCTAACCTCCAGTGAATGGTCTATAGTTCTATAGTTCTATACCCTCTAGTGAATGGTCTATAGTTCTATAGTTCTTACCTCTATAGTGAATGGTCTATAGTTCTATAGTTCTTACATCTAGTGGAATGGTCTATGTTCTATAGTTATTTACCTCTAGTGAAGGGTCTATGTTCTATACCCTAGTGATTATTCATAGTTCTTTACCTCCAGAATGGTCTATTAGTTCTTACCTCTAGTGAATGGTCTATAGTTCTATACCTCTAGTGAATGGTCTATAGTTCTATAGTTCTTACCTCTAGTGAATGTTCTATAGTTCTATACCTCTAGTGAATGGTCTATAGTTCTATACCTCTCGTGAATGGTCTATAGGTCTATAGTTCTATACCTCTAGTGAATGGTCTATAGTTCTATACCTCTCGTGAATGGTCTATAGGTCTATAGTTTTATACCTCTAGTGAATGGTCTATAGTTCTTTACCTCAAGTGAATGGTCTATAGTTCTATAGTTCTTACCTCTAGTGAATGGTCTATAGTTCTATAGTTCTTTACCTCTAGTGAATGGTCTATAGTTCTATAGTTCTTACCTCTAGTGAATGGTCTATAGTTCTATAGTTCTTACCTCTAGTGAATGGTCTATAGTTCTATAGTTCTATACCTCTAGTGAATGGTCTATAGTTCTATAGTTCTTACCTGGAGAGAATGGTCTATAGTTCTATAGTTCTATACCTCTAGTGAATGGTCTATAGTTCTTTACCTCTAGTGAATGGTCTATAGTTCTATAGTTCTTACCTCTAGTGAATGATCTATACTTCTATAGTTCTTTACCTCTCGTGAAGGTTCTATAGTTCTATAGTTCTTTACCTCTAGTGAATGGACGATAGTTCTTTACCTCTAGTGAATGGTCTATAGTTCTATAGTTCTTACCTCTAGTGAATGGTCTATAGTTCTATAGTTCTATACCTCTAGTGAATGGTCTATAGTTCT
>NW_027001969.1:0-6851 GCF_036934945.1 Oncorhynchus masou masou
TGAAATGAATGCAACACTTTGTATGCGGATGACTCAACACTGTTCACGTCAGTTACTACAGAGTCTGAAATTAATGCAACACTTAACAAAGAGCTGCAATTTAGTTTCAGAGTGGGTGCCAAGGAATCAGTTAGTCCTAAATATTTCTGGGCTAAAATCATAGTATTTGGGACAAATCATTTCACTAAAATCTCAAATAAATATTGTAATGAATAATGTGGATATTGAGGAAGTTGAGGTGACTAAACTGCTTGGAGTAACCCTGGATTGTAAACTGTTGTGGTCAAAACATATTGATACATCAGTAACTAAAATCCTCCTACAGGCCCTCGTTTTGTAGCACCTGGACTACAGTTCAGTCATGTGGTCAGGTGCCACAAAGAGGGACTTAGGAAAGCTCAGTTGGCTCAGAACAGGGCAGCATGGCTGGCCCTTAGATGTACAGAAAGCAAATATTAATAATATGGATGTCAATCTCCTCCTGGCTCAAAGTGGAGGAGAGATCGACTTCATCGCTACTTGTATTTGTGACATTTTTTATTTATTTATTTTATTTCACCTTTATTTAACCAGGTAGACTAGTTGAGAACAAGTTCTCATTTATAACCGCGACCTGGCCAAGATAAAGCAAAGCAGTTCAACACATACAACAAAACAGAGCTATACATGGAATAAACAAGTGTACAGTCGATAATACAATAGAAAAAAATAAAGTCTATATACAGTGTGTACAAATGGCGTGAGGTAAGGTAATAAATAGGCCATAGTAGCGAAGTAATTACAATTTAGCAGATTTAACTGGAGTGATAAATGAGCAGATGATGATGATCAAGTAGAGATACTGGTGTGCAAAAGAGCAGAAAGTAAATAAAAACAATATGGGGACGAAGGTAGGTAGATTGGGTGGGCTATTTACAGATGGGCTGTGTACAGCTGCAGCGATCGGTTAGCTGCTTCGATAGCTGATGTTTAAAGTTAGTGAGGGAAATATAAGTCTTGTTGTTGAATGCACCGAGCTTTCTGTTTGACGTACTGGCACACAGCCCGGAAACCCATGTACCCCACAACACATGCCACTAGAGGTCTCTTCATGGTCCCCAAGTCCAGAACAGACTATGGGAGGTACACAGTCCTACATAGAGCTATGACTAAATGGATCTCTATTCCACATCAAGTAACTCATGCAAACAGTCAAATTTGATTTAAAAAACAGATAAAAATACACCTTATGGAACAACAGGGACTGTAAAGCAACACAAACATAGGCAGAGACGCATGCATACACACACACACACGATAACATACGCACTATACACACGTACACATGGATTTTGTGTTGTAGATACAGTATGTGGTAGTAGAGTAGGGGCCTGAGGGCACACACTTAGTGTGTTGTGAAATCTGTTGTGAATGTATTGTACATTTTAAAAAATTATATAACTGCCTTAATTTTGCTGGACTCCAGGAAGAGAATTGGGGATCATAATAAATACAAATATCAACTTTTTGTTGTTGTCGAGAAGCCAAAGGCAAAATCCTAGTCATATTAGCAACCCATACTAGTTGTTGCATCCTCTCTTTCTTAATGTTTAACATATGGAACTGCTATCAGGTGCACTGTTAAGAATGGTGTTTTCCAGAGAATAAAATGTTAACGTCTATCTATCTATCTATCTATCTATCTATCTATCTATCTATCTATCTATCTATCTATCTGTCTATCTGTCTATCTGTCTGTCTGTCTGTCTGTCTGTCTGTCTGTCTGTCTGTCTATCTATCTATCTATCTATCTGTCTGTCTGTCTGTCTGTCTGTCTGTCTGTCTGTCTGTCTGTCTGTCTGTCTGTCTGTCTGTCTGTCTATCTATCTATCTGTCTGTCTGTCTGTCTATCTATCTATCTATCTATCTATCTATCTATCTATCTATCTGTCTGTCTGTCTGTCTGTCTGTCTATCTATCTATCTATCTATCTATCTATCTATCTATCTATCTATCTATCTATCTATCTATCTATCTGTCTATCTGTCTATCTGTCTGTCTGTCTGTCTGTCTGTCTGTCTGTCTGTCTGTCTGTCTGTCTGTCTGTCTGTCTATCTATCTATCTATCTATCTATCTGTCTACCTATCTATCTATCTATCTATCTATCTATCTATCTATCTATCTATCTATCTATCTATCTATCTATCTATCTATCTGTCTATCTATCTATCTGTCTACCTATCTGTCTATCTATTCATCTATCTATCTATCTATCTATCTATCTATCTATCTATCTATCTATCTATCTATCTATCTATCTATCTATCTATATATCTGTCTATCTGTCTATCTATCTATCTATCTATCTATCTATCTATCTATCTATCTATCTATCTATCTATCTATCTATCTATATATCTGTCTACCTCCACCCATCTCTTCACACAGTAACAGGCTGAGGTAATAAACAACATCACAGCACATACAGGAACACACTCTCCTCTCCCCTCCTCTCTACTTCTTTCATCTCATCTCCTCTCCCCTCCCCTCCAACCCTATCCCATCCCCTCTTCTACTCATCTCTTCTCTCCTCTCCTCTTCTCTCATCTCAACTCCCCTCCTCTCCTCTACCCTCTTTGCCTCTCCCCTCCTCTCCTCTACCCTCTTTGCCTCTCCCCTCCTCCCCTCTAATCTTGTCTCCCCTCGTCTCCTCCTCTCATTTCCTCTCCTCTCCCCTCCTCTGCCTTTCCCTCCTCTTTTCTCCTCTCCCCTCCTCTACTCTAATCTCGCCTCCTCTCTTTTCCTCTCCCCTCCTATCCTATCCCATCCCCTTGTCTCCTCTTCTCTCCTCTCCTCTCCCCTTCTCTCTTCTCACATCCCCTCCTCCCCTCTCCCTTCTTCTCCTCTCCCCTCTTTGCCTCTCCCCTCCTTTCCTCTCCTCTCCTCTCTTCTCCTCTACCCTCCTCTAATCTCATCTCCTCCTCTCTTTTCCACTCCTCTCCTATGCCCTCCCCTCCTCTCTTACCCCCAATTCTCCACTCCTCTCCTCTCCCTTCCTCCTCTAATCTCATCTCCTCTCTTTTCCTATCTACTCCCCTCGTCTCCTCTTTATCTACGTGCCTACCATCTCTACCAACCATCTCTCCACACAGGTCCAGGCTGAGGTAATAAACAACATCACAGCAGCTACAGGAACAATATTCTCCTCTCCCTTCTCTCTTCTCCTCTCCTGTCCTCTTCCCTCCTCTCTTCTCCTGTCCTCTTCCCTCCTCTCTTCTCCTCTCCTGTCCTCTCCCCTCCTCTCTTCTCCTCTCCTGTCCTCTTCTCCCTTCTCTTCTCCTGTCCTCTTCCCTCCTCTCTTCTCCTCTCCGGTCCTCTCCCCTCCTCTCTTCTCCTGTCCCCTTCCCTCCTCTCTTCTCCTCTCCTGTCCTCTTCCCTCCTCTCTTCTCCTGTCCTCTTCCCTCCTCTCTTCTCCTCTCCCCTCCCCTCCTCTCCTGTCCTCTTCCCTCCTCTCTTCTCCTCTCCCCTCCTCTCCTGTCCTCTTCCCTCCTCTCTTCTCCTCTCCTGTCCTCTCCCCTCCTCTCTTCTCCTGTCCTCTTCCCTCCTCTCTTCTCCTGTCCTCTTCCCTCCTCTCTTCTCCTGTCCTCTCCCCTCCTCTCTTCTCCTCTCCACTCCTCTCTTCTGATCTGGTCTCCTCTCATCTCCACTCTTTTCCTATCCCCTCCTCTCCCTCAACTCCTCTCCTATCCCCTCCTCTCCACTTCCCTTCTCTCCTCTAATCTTATCTCCTCTTCTCCTCTCCACTCCTATCTTCTGCTGTCGTCTCTTCTCCTGTCCTGTCCTCTCCCCTCCTCTAATGTCATCTCCTCTCTTTTCCTATCCACTCCTCTAGTCTCCTCTCTATCTATGTGTCTACCTCCAACCATCTCTCCACACAGTACCAGGCTGAGGTAATGAACAACATCACAGCATCTACAGGAACAACACCGCTCCCCTTGTCTCCTCTCTTCTGCACTCCTCTCCTCTTGTCACCTCTCCTCTCACAACCACTCCTCTAACCTCCTTTCCTCTCCCCTCCTCTCTCCTCTCCTCTCACTTCCCCTCCTTTCCTTTCCACCCCTCTCTCCTCCTTTCCTCTCTCCTCCTCACCTCCCCTCCTCTCCTTTCCTTTCCTTTCCTCTCCCTCCTTCCTTTCCTCTCTCCTCTCTCCTCCCTTTCCTCTCCCCTCCTCTCCTCTCCTCTCTCCTCCTCTCCTCTCCTCTCCTCCCATTTCCTCTCCTCTCACCTCCTCTCCCCTCCTTTCCTCTCCCCTCCTCTCTTCTCCTATCCGCTCCCCTCATCTCTTTTCTTCTCTTTTCCACTCCTCTCATCTCCTCTCTTCTGCTCTCATCTCCTCTCGTCTCCTATCCCCCCTCCTCCTCCCCCCTCCTCTTTTCTTTTGCAATGTGCATGTGTGCATGCATACATGTATGTACATGTGAATGTACTGTCTGTGTTATAGACGGTCTAGCAGGCTTTATTTCAGGGTATAGCTGAGTTATCGGCCTGTGCTTTGCAGCGGTGTTTCCCTTACATAATGAAGGCCCCTAGGGCACAGCTGGAGAGAGAGGGATGACTGACCAGAAGAGATACAGCAAGAGCGCCCAGCTGCACGTGAGGACTCACACACACAGGCACAAAGGCAAAAACACATACACATGCACACATACACACACACACACAGAGGTAGAAACACACATACACGCATGCATGCACACACATGCACACACATGCACACACATGCACACACATGCACACATATGCAAAAAGAAATACAGAGACAGAAATTCACACATTCAGATAAAGTTGCCACATCACAGAAACACACTTGTGTGCACACTCACTTACACACACACACACAAAGGTATTGTTCTGCAGGATCTACAGAACCTCATTGGAGCCCCACCAGTACTAACACAGATAATGGCCTAGTTCACAAGTAGGCCTTTCGCTCTATCTTTCTCTCTCTCTATCTCACTCTCGCTACCTTTTTGTTCTGTTTCTTTCTGCCTTCCATCCATCACCGTCTAACATTCCTCTACTACCTCCTGACCTCCCCATCACTTAAATCTTAAATCAAACTAATGAATCACCCCACCCCACACCACACCACCCCACACCACACACACACACACACACACACCATTTCTCCAGGCCCTGCAGACCCCCACTAGTCATGTGTCAATGACGTATTGAGGGCATTCCACACCGGCAGAGACAGCCCGTAGACCACTGAGCTAAAGGCTAACCAGGTCAGGTCACTGCTCCAGCTCCACTACGGTAGGGTTAGCCCTACAGGGAACTAACCCACACTCTTCTATCACCAATGCAAGGAAGGTCCTGTCCCATGTACTGCCCTAGTCCCACCACCAAACTACTATGGTGTAAGGGTGTGTGAGGGTGTGTGAGTGTTTGTGATGGTGTGTGAGTGTGCAAGTGAGAAAAGGAGAGTGTGTGTGAGGGTGTGTGAAAGAGACTGTGATTGAGATAGATAAAAAAAAGTAGGGCAGATTGACAGAGAATGTACAGCGTAGTTGGGTAAAAACAGCTTTATAGGAGAATAGCCCACATTACAGACAGTTGAAAAACACAAAAGTGCCTTTTATCAATACATCTACTGTACTGTAGGTAGACCTGACAGCTCTGCGTTGGCCATTGGTTCAAACACTTAGTGAATCTATCGCTGTGTTTTCCCATGGTGTCTTAGTGTGAGGAACCTGTTTCTGTCTGAATATGTTGGCCTCTGCAGGACCTCGCAGAGAATGATATGACACACCTCAGGAGATCCGCTCTTCCTACAGCCTGTCTCTGCATAAATAAATTAAAGAGTGAGGAACAGAGTGATGAAACAATGGGGCAATGAAAGAGAAGGGTGTGCGTGCGTGCGTGCGTGCGTGCGTGCGTGTGTGTGTGTGTGTGTGTGCGTGTGTGCGTGTGTGTGTGTGTGTGTGTGTGTGTTCATGCCTCTACCATCTCTGATGATGCGGGGGGGTTGAAGTTGTGTAATTAATGTATGCTTCACACATGAAGGGGCAACTGTGTACAGATACACAGACGCACACTAACAGAAACTATCCCCAAACAACATGTCCTCATTAGACAATCCCTCTCTCACTCTCTACCTCTCTCCCTCCGCTTCTCTCTCTCTACCTCTACCTTTCTCCCTCCTTGTCTCCTTCTCTCTCTCTCCCTCTGTCTCTCTAAAGGGCTATAAATACTCTGTCCTGCCATAGTACAGGACTGAGAGAACTTTCAAGGTACACTCACACAAAGCCCCCCTCACACACAAATATACTTACTGTACCCATGCGCGCACTCACACACATCCACACACACACATCCACATTCACACAGTTCCACACACCCACACACACATCCACACACCCACACACCCAGACATCCACAGGGCACAAGGGTACCACACAGGACAGCATGGGAAACCAGAAGAAATCATTCAAAATAGTGCCCGAGCCATGCCAGAAGCGGTGTGAATGTTTGTGTGTGTGGATGTGTTTGTGTGTACCTATTTGTACATGTGTGTGTGTGTGTGTGTGTGTGTGTGTGTGTGTGTGTGTGTGTGCGTGCTTGTATTCATTAACAAAAAAAACATTCATCCATCCCTTTTTCCTTTCCTCCTTCTCTCTTTATTTCCTTCCTTCCTACCTCATTACAGATCACTGATCTGACAGTGCTGAATAATGGTCTTATCCAATCATTTTAGTCATTCACAGCAGACATTCTTATCCAGAAACAATTAGGGTTAAGAGCCTTGTACAAGGGCACATGGACAGTTTTCACCTCGTCAAGCTCAGGGAATGGAAACAGCAAACTT
>NW_027001970.1:0-6849 GCF_036934945.1 Oncorhynchus masou masou
ACATTTACATTTACATTTAAGTCATTTAGCAGACGCTCTTATCCAGAGCGACTTACAAATTGGTGAATTCACCTTCTGACATCCAGTGGAACAGCCACTTTACAATAGTGCATCTAAATCATTAAGGGGGGGTGGTGAGAAGGATTACTTATCCTATCCTAGGTATTCCTTGAAGAGGTGGGGTTTCAGGTGTCTCCGGAAGGTGGTGATTGACTCCGCTGTCCTGGCGTCGTGAGGGAGTTTGTTCCACCATTGGGGGGCCAGAGCAGCGAACAGTTTTGACTGGGCTGAGCGGGAACTGTACTTCCTCAATGGTAGGGAGGCGAGCAGGCCAGAGGTGGATGAACGCAGTGCCCTTGCTTGGGTGTAGGGCCTGATCAGAGCCTGGAGGTACTGCGGTGCCGTTCCCTCACAGCTCCGTAGGCAAGCACCATGGTCTTGTAGCGGATCACGAGCTTCAACTGGAAGCCAGTGGAGAGGGCGGAGGAGCGGGGTGGCGATGAGAGAACTTGGGAAGGTTGAACACCAGACGGGCTACCGGCGTTCTGGATGAGTTGTAGGGTTTAATGGCACAGGCAGGGAGCCCAGCCAACAGCGAGTTGCAGTAATCCCAGACGGGAGATGACAAGTGCCTGGATTAGGACCTGCGCCGCTTCCTGTGTGAGGCAGGGTCGTACTCTGCGGATGTTGTAGAGCATGAACCTACAGGAACGGGCCACCGCCATGATGTTGGTTGAGAACGACAGGGTGTTGTCAGGATCCGCCAAGGTTCTAAGCGCTCTGGGAGGAGGACACAATGGAGTTGTCAACCGTGATGGCGAGATCATGGAACGGGCAGTCCTTCCCCGGGAGGAAGAGCAGCTCCGTCTTGCCGAGTTCAGCTTGAGGTGGTGATCCGTCATCCACACTGATATGTCTGCCAGACATGCAGAGATGCGATTCGCCACCTGGTCATCAGAAGGGGGAAAGGAGAAGATTAATTGTGTGTCGTCTGCATAGCAATGATAGGAGAGACCATGTGAGGTTATGACAGAGCCAAGTGACTTGGTGTATAGCGAGAATAGGAGAGGGCCTAGAACAGAGCCCTGGGGGACACCAGTGGTGAGGCGCGTGGCGAGGAGACAGATTCTCGCCACGCCACCTGGTAGGGGCGACCTGTCAGGTAGGGACGCAATCACGCGTGGGCCGCGCCGGGAGATGCCCAACTCGGAGAGGGTGGAGAGGAGGATCTGATGGTTCACAGTATCGAAGGCAGCCGATAGGTCTAGAAGGATGAGAGCAGAGGAGAGAGTTAGCTTTGCAGTGCGGAGGCGCCTCCGTGATGCAGAGAAGAGCAGTCTCAGTTGAATGACTAGTCTTGAAACCTGACTGATTTGGATCAAGAAGGTCATTCTGAGAGAGATAGCGGGAGAGCTGGCCAAGGACGGCACGTTCAAGAGTTTTGGAGAGAAAGAAAGAAGGGATACTGGTCTGTAGTTGTTGACATCGGAGGGATCGAGTGTAGGTTTTTTCAGAAGGGGTGCAACTCTCGCTCTCTTGAAGACGGAAGGGACGTAGCCAGCGGTCAGGGATGAGTTGATGGCCGAGTGAGGTAAGGGAGAAGGTCCCCGGAAATGGTCTGGAGAAGAAGGAGGAGGATAGGGTCGGTGGAGCAGGTTGTTGGCGGCCGGCCGTCACAAGAAGCGAGATTTCATCTGGAGAGAGAGGGAGAAAGAGGTCAGAGCACAGGGTAGGGCAGTGTGAGCAGAACCAGCGGTGTCGTTTGACTTAGCAAACGGATCGGATGTCGTCGACCTTCTTTTCAAAATGGTTGACGAAGTCATCTGCAGAGGGAGGGGGGGGAGGGGAGGAGGATTCAGGAGGGAGGAGAAGGTGTGCAAAGAGCTTCCTAGGTTAGAGGCAGATGCTTGGAATTTAGAGTGGTAGAAAGTGGCTTTAGCAGCAGAGACAGAGGAAAATGTAGAGGAGGGAGTGAAGGATGCCAGGTCCGCAGGGAGCGAGTTTTCCTCCATTTCCGCTACGGCTGCCCGGAGCTCTGTTCTGTGAGCTCGCAATGAGTCATCGAGCCACGGAGCGGGAGGGAGGACCGAGCCGGCCTGGAGGATAGGGGACATAGAGAGTCAAAGGATGCAGAAAGGGAAGAGGAGGGTTGAGGAGGCAGAATCAGGAGAAAGGTTGGAGAAGGTATGAGCAGAGGGAAGAGATGATAGGATGGAAGAGGAAAGAGTAGCGGGAGAGGGCGAAGGTTGGGACGCGATACCATCAGTAGGGGCAGTGTGGGAAGTGTTGGATGAGAGCGAGAGGGAAAAGGATACAAGGTAGTGGTCGAGACTTGGAGGGGAGTTGCAGTGAGGTTAGTGGAAGAACAGCATCTATTAAAGATGAGGTCGAGCGTATTGCCTGCCTTGTGAGTAGGGGGAAGGTGAGAGGGTGAGGTCAAAGGAGAGGGAGTGGAAAGAAGGAGGCAGAGAGGAATGAGTCAAAGGTAGACGTGGGGAGGTTAAAGTCGCCCAGGACTGTGAGAGGTGAGCCGTCCTCAGGAAAGGAGCTTATCAAGGCATCAAGCTCATTGATGAACTCTCCGAGGGAACCTGGAGGGCGATAAATGATAAGGATGTTAAGCTTGAAAGGGCTGGTAACTGTGACAGCATGGAATTCAAAGGAGGCGATAGATAGATGGGTAAGGGGAGAGAGAATGACCCCTTGGGAAGATGAGATCCCGGTGCCACCACCCCCGCTGACCAGAAGCTCTCGGGGTGTGCGAGAACACGTGGGCGGACGAAGAGAGAGCAGTAGGAGTAGCAGTGTTATCTGTGGTGATCCATGTTTCCGTCAGTGCCAGGAAGTCGAGGGACTGGAGGGAGGCATAGGCTGAGATGAACTCTGCCTTGTTGGCCGCAGATCGGCAGTTCCAGAGGCTACCGGAGACCAGGAACTCCACGTGGGTCGTGCGCGCTGGGACCACCAGATTAGGGTGGCCGCGGCCACGCGGTGTGGAGCGTTTGTATGGTCTGTGCAGAGAGGAGAGAACAGGGATAGATAGACACATAGTTAACAGGGTACAGAAGAGGCTACGCTAATGCAAAGGAGATTGGAATGACAAGTGGACTACACGTCTCGAATGTTCAGAAAGTTAAGCTTACGTAGCAAGAATCTTATTGACTAAAATGATTGAAATGATACAGTACTGCTGGAGTAGGCTAGCTGGTAGTGGCTGCGATGTTGACACTACACTAATCAAGTCGTTCCGTCGAGTGTAATAGTTTCTACAGTGCTGCTATTCGGGGGCTAGCTGGCTAGCTAGCAGGTTGATTGCATTACGTTACTTTAAAAGAACGACAATAGCTGGCTAGCTAACCTAGAAAATCGCTCTAGGCTACACAATTGTCTTAGATACAAAGACGGCTATGTAGCTAGCTAAGATCAAACAAAACAAAGCGTTGTACTGTAATAGTTACTACAGTGCTGCTATTCGGGGGCTAGCTGGCTAGCTACGTTAAAAGAACGACAATAGCTGGCCAGCTAACCTAGAAAATCGCTCTAGGCTACACAATTGTCTTAGATACAAAGACGGCTATTTAATTCATTTTAGAATAAGGCTGTAACGTATCCAAATGTGGGAAAAGGACAACCCAGCTGGCCAAACCCTCCCCTAACCCGGATGATGCTGGGCTAATTGTGCGTCGCCTCATAGGTCTCCTGGTCACGGCCGGCGGGCTGTAGTGACGCCTCAAGCACTTAGACCGCTGCAGCACACCGGAGGCACTGAACACGCAATTTTAACATGGACATTTGGGTAATATTGGTTTGAGATGTTGATCAATGCGATATCAATCTATTTTTACCCACTTAAAAAGACAACCAGAAGTTTTGTTGAATTCCCAAAAGTGTTATTACTATGCACAACCAAAATCCAATGGAAAAACAATGTCTGATTTTTGGTTTAGTTGTCATCTAAATGTGTTATCACTGTGCTTTCAACAATTTAAAAACGCAACCAAGTTCAAATGGGAATACAATGTCAGATATTTTGTATTTATGTAACAACTTAATGTGTTGTCACTGTGCTTCATCTAATAGCAGAACCAAATGATGTGGATTCCAGTTGAGATTACATTAAAAGTACATAGTGCAAGTGATCAATGCTGTTCAAGATTCTGCCAGATTATTACAGCAATTATAGTCCATAGGCCTGCGACCTTTGCATGCTATCTTGAACATGCATGTTTTCTATAATTACAAAAGAATACATCTATAGTTACAGTAACCTCCAAATATAGCCATGGATGTGTTACTCATTTTAAGGTTAGGGTTAGGGTTAGTAAATACTGTTACATTAGTTTGTCAAATACTGTAGCCTTAACTTTAAGCTATTTCTTGTATTTCAAAAGTAATATTGAATTGTGTTTAGTTGTTAACGCAATCAAATATCAACATTTGAAGGAGAAGTTATTTTTGTGCCACTGACTTAGTCAGGCTTTAATTCCAGTTTGTCTACATATTAATGCATGATATGTTGGATTCACGTCTCTATCTCAACCAAAACATCTAAGTTAAAACCTCTTAAAGATCCGCTCCTTTAAAAAAAATGTTTTGCCTAAGACGACATACCCAAATCTAACTGCCTGTAGCTCAGGACATGAAGCAAGGATGTGCATACTCTTGATACCTTTTGAAAGGAAACACTTTTAAGTTTGTGGAAATGTGAAATGAATGTAGGAGAATATAACACATTAGATATGGTAAAAGGAAAAAAAATGCTGTACCATCTTTGAAATGCAAAAGACCAGAATGTATTATTCCAGCCCAAGCGCAATTTAGGTTTTGACCACTAGATGGCAGCAGTGTATGTACAAAGTTTTAGACTGATCCAATGAACCATTTCAATTTTGTTCAACATTTTGTATCAAGACTGCCCAAATGTGCCTAATCGGTACATAACTGTGCATTCTCCTCAAACAATAGCATGGTATTATTTCACTGTAATAGCTACTGTAAATCGGACACTGCAATGAGAATAACAAGAATTTAAGCTTCTGCAATGTCTATGTCCTGGGAAATGTTCTTGTTACTTACACCGATCCTGTAGAGGTTTTAAAGATTAGGACAAAATAAAATAACATCTAACTTTAATTGCACTTTAAATCAAGTTTGATTTGATTTAATTCTATTCGTTAACTTAGATTTTTGGTTGAGAAAGAGATGTGAATCCAACATAATAATTATTAACTTGAAGCTTACATTTGAAATCAACCAAAGCTTGAAACTCAGTGCCAGTGCCAGTCAAAGTTTGGACATACCTACTCGTTCAAGGGTTTTTCTTTATTTTTACTATTTTCTACATTGTAGAATAATTGTGAAGATAATCAAAACAATGAAATAACACATTTGGAACCATTTAGTAACCAAAAAGTGTCTTCACTATAATTGTACAATAGTAAAAATAAGAAATAGTAAAAATAAAGAAAACCCCTGAAATGACAAGGTTTGTCCAAACTTTTGACTGGTAATGTGTATGTATTGTTTATTTTTATGGCTGATTCAATCAGATCTGCTTTAGCCGACATCCGCATATAGTAGCTGATGTTTTGACGGTGTTGGAGGTGGAACTGCATTAGAGCTGTCAAATCCACAAGTGGCTCCCGGTATTATACCTAAAGCGAACATTGCAATTGGCTGCACGGAGTCGCATTAAAACCTCTCTGGGATATTCGGGACAGTAGCGTCCCACCCCACCAACAGCCATTGAAAGTGCAGGGCGCCAAATTTAAAACAACTAAAATCTCAGAATTGAAATTTATCAAGCATACAAGTATTCTACACCATTTTAAAGATAACATTCTTGTTAATCCAGACACAGTGTCTGATTTCAAAAAGGCTTTACAGCGAAAGCACCACAAACGATTATGTTAGGTCAGCACCAAGTCACAGAAAAACACAGCCATTTTTCCAGCCAAAGAGAGGTGTCACAAAAAGCAGAAATATAGATAAAATTAATCACTAACCTTTGATGATCTTCATCAGATGACAATCATAGGACTTCATGTTACACAATACATGTATGTTTTGTTCGATAAAGTGCATATTTATATCCAAAAATCTAATTTTACATTGGCGTGTTATGTTCAGTAGTTCCAAACCAAGTAGTGATTTTGCAGAGAGCCACATCAATTTACAGAAATACTCATAATAAACATTGATAAAAGATACAACTATCAAACATGGAACTTTAGATAAATTTGTCCTTAATGCAACCGCTGAGTCAGATTTAAAAAAAACTTTACGGAAAAGGCAAACCATGCAATAATCTCAGTACGGCGCTCAGAGACCAAACAAGCCAAAAAGATATCTGCCATATTGTGCAGTCAACAGAAGTCAGAAATAACATTATAAATATTCACTTACCTTTGATGATCTTCATCAGAATGCACTCCCAGGAATCCCGGTTCCACAATAAATGTTTGATTTGTTTGATAAAGTTCATCATTTATGTCCAAAAAGCTCCTTTTGTTAGGGCGTTTGGTAAACAAATCCAAATGTGCGTGCAAGTCCAGCCGAAAGGTCAGACAAAAAGTCCTAAAAGTTATATTGTCGTAGAAACATGTCAAACGAAGTATAGAATCAATCTTTAGGATGTTTTTATCATAAATCTTCAATAATGTTCCAATGGCTGGCTGTAGAAAAGCAATGGAACACAAGCTAACTTTCACATTACAACGCGTCACGAGCTTGTGGCTCTCTGGCAGACCTCGGACTCATTCCCCTCTCATTCGGCCCCACTTCACAGTAGAAAACTCAAACAAGGTTCTAAAGATTGTTGACATCTAGTGGAAGCCGTAGGAAGTGCAA
>NW_027001971.1:0-6849 GCF_036934945.1 Oncorhynchus masou masou
AACGTGGTCAATGGAACAAAAAGAACGTTAGTATAATGCAGGATGCACCTGCCAGGCAGACTCCGACAGGATAGGACAAGGTGGAAGCAAACGCGACGACAGCTTGCTTCTGGCATCAAAAAACACAAACAAAGAATCAGACACTGAAAGTAGCAGGAACAGAGAGAGAAATAGAGACCTAATCAGAGGGGAAGAGAGAACAGGTGTGAAAGAGTGAATGAGCTAGTTAGAGGAGATGTAGAACAGCTGAAGAATGAGAGACAGAGAAGGTAACCTAAAAAGACCAGCAGAGAGAGACAGAGTGAAGAGAAAGGACAGGAACAGACATAACAAGACATGACAGTACCCCCACTCACCGAGCGCCTCCTGGCGCTCTCGAGGAGGAAACCTGGCGGCAACGGAGGAAATCATCGATCAGCGAACGGTCCAGCACGTCCCGAGAGGGAACCCAACTCCTCTCCTCAGGACCGTACCCCTCCCAATCCACTAGGTACTGATGACCACGGCCCCGAGGGCGCATGTCCAAAATCTTACGAACCCTGTAGATGGGTGCGCCCTCGACAAGGATGGGGGGAGGGACGAGCGGGGCGCGAAGAACGGCTTAACACAGGAGACATGGAAGACCGGGTGAACGCGACGAAGATAGCGCTGGAGAAGAAGTCGCACTGCGACAGGATTAATGACCTGAGAAATACGGAACGGACCAATGAACCGCGGGGCCAACTTGCGAGAAGCTGTCTTAAGGGGAAGGTTCTGAGTGGAGAGCCATACTCTCTGACCGCAACAATATCTGGACTCTTGGTCCTACGCTTGTCGCGGCCCTCACAGTCTGCGCCCTATTACGGCAAAGTGCCGACCTGACCCCCTTCCAGGTGCGCTCGCAACGCTGGACAAAAGCCTGAGCGGAGGACGCAGGACTCGGCGAGCTGAGATGAGAACAGCGGAGGCTGGTAACCGAGGCTACACTGAAAAGGGGATAGACCGGTAGCAGACGAGGGAAGCGAGTTGTGGGCGTACTCTGCCCAGGGGAGCTGTTCTGACCAAGACGCAGGGTTACGAAAAGAAAGACTGCGTAAAATCGACCAACAGTCTGATTGGCCCGTTCGGCCCGGCCGTTAGACTGGGGATGAAAGCCGGACGAGAGACTGACGGAAGCCCCAATCAAACGGCAAAACTCCCTCCAAAATTGAGACGTGAACTGCGGGCCTCTGTCGGAAACGACGTCAGACGGAAGGCCATGAATTCGGGGAAAACATTCTCGATAATGATCTGAGCCGTCTCCTTAGCAGAAGGGAGCTTATCGAGAGGAATGAAATGAGCCGCCTTAGAGAATCTATCGACAACCGTAAGAATAACTGTCTTCCCCGCTGATGAAGGCAGTCCGGTGATAAAATCTAAAGCGATGTGAGACCACGGTCGAGAGGGAATGGGAGCGGTCTGAGACGGCCGGCAGGAGGAGAGTTCCCAGATTTAGTCTGCGCGCAGACCGAACAAGCGGCGACAAATCGACGCGTGTCACGTTCCCGAGTGGGCCACCAGAAACGCTGGCGAATGGAAGCGAGCGTACCCCGAACGCCGGGGTGGCCGGCTAACTTGGCAGAGTGGGCCCACTGAAGAACGGCCGGACAGTAGGAACGGGAACGAACAGAAGGTTCCTAGGACAAGCTCGCGGCGACGGAGTGTGAGCGAGTGCTTGCTTTACCTGCCTCTCAATTCCCCAGACAGTCAACCCGACAACACGCCCGTCAGGGAGAATCCCCTCGGGGTCGGTGGAGACCTCAGAAGAACTGAAGAGACGAGATAAAGCATCAGGCTTGGTGTTTTTTGAGCCCGGACGATAAGAAATAACAAACTCGAAACGAGCGAAAAACAGAGCCCAACGAGCCTGACGCGCATTAAGTCGTTTGGCTGAACGGATGTACTCAAGGTTCCTATGGTCAGTCCAAACGACAAAGGAACGGTCGCCCCCTCCAACCACTGTCGCCATTCGCCTAGGGCTAAGCGGATGGCGAGCAGTTCGCGATTACCAACATCATAGTTACGTTCTGGCGATAAGCGATGAGAGAAAAACGCGCAAGGATGGACCTTGCCGTCAGAGAGAGAGCGCTGAGAAAGAATGGCTCCCACGCCCACCTCTGACGCGTCAACCTCAACAACAAACTGACTAGAGATGTCAGGTGTAACAAGAATAGGAGCGGATGTAAAACGATTCTTAAGAAGATCAAAAGCTCCCTGGGCGGAAACGGACCACTTAAAGCACGTCTTAACAGAAGTAAGGGCTGTGAGGGAGCTGCCACCTGACCGAAATTACGGATGAAACGACGATAGAAATTAGCGAAGCCCAGAAAGCGCTGCAGCTCGACGCGTGACTTAGGAACGGGCCAATCAATGACAGCCTGGACCTTAGCGGGATCCATCTTAATGCCCTCAGCGGAAATAACGGAACCGAGAAAGGGACAGAGGCGGCATGAAAAGTGCACTTCTCAGCCTTCACATAAAGACAGTTCTCCAAAAGGCGCTGGAGGACGCGTCGCACGTGCTGAACATGAATCGAGAGAGACGGTGAAAAAATCAGGATATCGTCCATGTAAACGAAAACAAAAATGTTCAGCATGTCTCTCAGGACGTCGTTAACTAGTGCCTGAAAGACAGCTGGAGCGTTAACGAGGCCGAAAGGAAGAACCCGGTATTCAAAGTGCCCTAACGGAGTGTTACAACGCCGTCTTCCACTCGTCCCCCTCCCTGATGCGCACGAGATGGTAGGCGTTACGAAGGTCCAATTTGGTGAAAAACCTGGCTCCCTGCAGGATCTCGAAGGCTGAAGACATAAGAGGAAGCGGATAACGATTCTTAACTGTTATGTCATTCAGCCCTCGATAATCCACGCATGGGCGCAGGGACCCGTCCTTCTTCTGAACAAAAAAAACCCCCGCTCCGGCGGGAGAGGAGGAGGAGACTATGGTACCGGCGTCGAGCGAAACCGACAAATAATCCTCGAGAGCCTTACGTTCGGGAGCCGACAGAGAGTATAATCTACTCCCGGGGGAGTAGTTCCCGGAAGGAGATCAATACTACAGTCATACGACCGGTGTGGAGGGAGAGAAGTGGCCTTGGAACGACTGAACACCGTGCGCAGATCGTGATACTCCTCCGGCACCCCTGTCAAATCGCCAGGCTCCTCCTGTGAAGAAGAGACAGAGGAAACAGGAGGGATAGCAGACATTAAACAGGTCACATGACAAGAAACATTCCAGGATAGGATAGTATTACTAGACCAATTAATAGAAGGGTTATGGCGCACTAGCCAGGGATGACCCAAAACAACAGGTGTAAAAGGTGAACGAAAAATTAAAAAAGAAATGGTTTCGCTATGATTACCAGAGACAGTGAGGGTTAAAGGCAGCGTCTCACGCTGAATCTTGGGGAGAGAACTACCATCTAAAGCGAACAAGGCCGTGGGCTCCCCTAACTGTCTGAGAGGAATGTCATGTTCCCGAGCCCAGGTCTCGTCCAATCTTGGTCTGATTCTTCTGTTATGTACTTGAGTGAAGACCCAAAAGCGGTTTTAACAGAAAACAGAGTTCTTTAATGAAAAAACAGGAATGGCATAAATCCTCTTCCAACGTGGTCAATGGAACAAAAAGAACGTTAGTATAATGCAGGATGCACCTGCCAGGCAGACTCCGACAGGATAGGACAAGGTGGAAGCAAACGCGACGACAGCTTGCTTCTGGCATCAAAAAACACAAACAAGAATCAGACACTGAAAGTAGCAGGAACAGAGAGAGAAATAGAGACCTAATCAGAGGGGGAAGAGAGAACAGGTGTGAAAGAGTGAATGAGCTAGTTAGAGGAGATGTAGAACAGCTGAAGAATGAGAGACAGAGAAGGTAACCTAAAAAGACCAGCAGAGAGAGACAGAGTGAAGAGAAAGGACAGGAACAGACATAACAAGACATGACAGTTAGTATTTACTTTTAGTTCAAACCAGTACGACAAACACCACAACCGACGTACATACCAAACAAATTGTAATCCCCATTCGCCCCCTCAAACCTCTGTGATGGAGTCTGAAACAAACACATGGGGATATTGGCTCTTCAGCAGCGCTGTACTCTACACAGTATAAATAACAATGACTCTCTCCTTGCGCTGCCGTCGCTAATGCAAATCACGTAAAAACAGCAACTGTTTTTAGGACAGGGGTCACCTACTGCAGGCCTGAGATAAAGCCAGGTGCCTTCTTACTCGATCTCTCCAGGGGACCCGCGGGGCTTAGCCCCTTTTAGCATTAGCCTAGCAGCTGTTAGCTTTACCTCCTCTACAGCAAAACAGGATCGTGTTCAGAAGGCACCAAATGGGGAAAAAAATGTAGTTAAACAGGGAGGATTATCTCAACTTGTCGAAGGAAACTATCTTGAAATGTTTTGCTACAGTGTGCCCTAGTAAACATGACCCAATACTACAATATGCAACCACGCCATAGGGGGAGACATGGCAGCCATGTTGGGGTATGCATGCTGTGTGGACCAGAGCACATTATCCAAGCAGCAGGTCAAGTGTAACTGAACTGGAGATACAAAAGGAACATAGAAGCTGACATAACTGCCTATATATATATACACAGAACAAAAATATAAACGCAACATGCAACAATTTCAAAGATTTTACTGATTTACAGTTGATATAAGGAAATCAATCAATGAAAATAAATAAATTAGGCCCTACTCTAAGGATTTCACATGACTGGGAATACAGATGTGCATCTGTTGGTCACAGATACCTTAAAAAAAAGGTAGGGGCTTGGATCAGAAAACCAGTCAGTATCTGGCGTGACGACCATTTGCCTCATGTAGCACGACACATCAGGCTGTTGATTGTAGCCTTTGGAATGTTGTCCAACTCCTGTTCAATGGCTTTGTGAAGTTGCTGGATATTGGCGGGAACTGGAACACGGTATTGTACAGGTCGATACAGAGCATCACAAACATGCTCAAGGGGTGACATGTCTGGTGAGTATGTAGGGCATGAAAGAACTGGGACATTTTCAGCTTCCAGGATTTTTGTACAGATCCTTGCGACATGAGGCCATGCACTATGCAATTGTGTTTGTTGTCCGTAGCTTATGCCTGCCCATACCATTAACCCACCGCCACTATGGGGCACTCTGTTCACAATGTTGACATCAACAAACAGCTCGCCCACATGACAGCATACATGTTGTCAGCCATCTGACCAGTACAGTTGAAACCAGGATTCAACGTGAAGAGCACACTTCTCCAGTGTGCCATTGGCCATCGAAGGTGAGCCCACTGATGTTGGTTCCGACGCCAAACTACAGTCAGGTCAAGACCCTAGTGAAGACAATGAGCATACAGATGAGCTTCCCTGAGATGGTTTCTGACAGTTTGTGCAGAACTTATTGCGCCTGTGCAAACCCACCGTTTCATCAGTTTTCCGGGTGGCTGGTCTCAGATGATCCCGCAGTTCAAGAAGCCAGATGTGGAGGTCCTGGGCTGACATGCTTACATAAGGGTTGATCTGAGGTTGTGAGGCCGATTGGAAATACTGCCAAATTCTCTAAAACCACGTTGGAGGCAGCTTATGGTAGAGAAATTAACATTAAATTCTCTTGCAGCAGCTCTGGTGGAGATTCTTGCAGTCAGCATGTCAATTGCATGTCCTCAAAACTTGAGACATCTGTGGCATTGTGTTGTGTGACAAAACTGCACATTTTAGAATGGACATTTAATTGTCCCCAGCACAAGGAGCATCTGTGTCATGGTCATGCTGTTTAATCAGCATCTTCTGTTGAATAACATACAACTGGTGGGTTATACACTGTATCGGCAGGATAGAACAGCAGCCTCTAGTAAGACAAGGGGTATTTGTAAACAACAGCTTGTATTTAAGGAAGTCTCAACATTTTGGTCGCCTGAGGTAGAGTATCTCATGATATGCTGTAGACCAAACTATCTACCTAGAGAGTTTTCATCTGTACTTTTTCGTAGCTGTCTACATACCACCACAGACCGATGATGGCACTAAGACTGCACACGAACTGTAAGCCCTAAACAAACAGGAAAACATTCATCAAGAGGCGGCACTCCCTAGTGGAAGGACTTAATGCTGGGAAACTTAAATCTGTTTTACCTAATTTCTATCAGTGTGTTAAATGTGCAACCTGAGAGGAAAAAACAACTCCAGACCACCTGTATACACAGAGACGTGTACAAAGCTCTTCCTCGCCCTCCCTCGATTTGGCAAATCTAACCATAATTTTAACCTCCTGATTCCTGCTTACAAGCAAAATGAAAACAGAAGCACCAGTGACTCAATCACAAAAAAACAGTTGTCAGATGAAGCAGATGCTAAGCTACAGGACTGTTTTGCTTGCACAGACTGGAATATGTTCCGGGATTCTTCCGATGGCATTGAGGAGTACACCACATCAGTCACTGGCTTCATCAATAAGTGAATCGATGATGTCATCATCCACAGTGACTGTACGTACATACCCCAACCAGAAGCCAGGAAACATTACAGGAAACATCTGCACTGAGCTAAAGGTTGAGCTGCCACTTTCAAGGAGTGGGACAATAACCCAGAACTGGTAAACAGGCAAAGTGTCAAAACATGACTAAGGATGAATCGTACTCCACCAGCTCTGATGCTCATTGGATGTGGCAGGGCTTATGAACTATTACAGAGTGCAAAAGGGAAGCACAGCCAGGGGCTGCCCAGTGGCGCAAGCCTGAAAATAAAAGAGCCGCACACTCTTGGAGCTCAGATGCAAAAATGTTACCAACGCCTACAGCTAAGCTCGTCTTCACCAGGGTATAAGGATAC
>NW_027001972.1:0-6845 GCF_036934945.1 Oncorhynchus masou masou
AAAGGGCAACACATTCCATAATGAAAAGGGCAACACACTCCCATAATTAAAAGGGCAACACACTCCATAATGAAAAGGGCAACACACTCCATAATTAAGAGGGCAACACACTCCATAATGAAAAGGGCAACACACTCCATAATTAGAAGAGCAACACACTCCATAATGAAAAGGGCAACACACTCCATAATTAAGAGGGCAACACACTCCATAATTAAAAGGGCAACACACTCCATAATTAAGAGGGCAACACACTCCATAATGAAAAGGGCAAACACACTCCATAATTAAGAGGGCAACACACTCCATAATTAAAAGGGCAACACACTCCATAATTAAGAGGGCAACACACTCCATAATTAAAAGGGCAACACACTCCATAATTAAGAGGGCAACACACTCCATAATTAGAAGGGCAACACACTCCATAATTAAGAGGGCAACACACTCCATAATTAAAAGGGCAACACACTCTATAATTAAAAGGATAACACACTCCATAATTAAAAGGGCAACACACTCCATAATGAAAAGGGCAACACACTCCATAATTAAAAGGGCAACACACTCCATAATTAAGAGGGCAACACACTCCATAATGAAAAGGGCAACACACTCCATCATTAAAAAGGGCAACACATTCCATAATGAAAAGGGCAACACACTCCATAATTAAAAGGGCAACACACTCCATAATGAAAAGGGCAACACACTCCATAATTAAGAGGGCAACACACTCCATAATGAAAAGGGCAACACACTCCATAATTAGAAGAGCAACACACTCCATAATGAAAAGGGCAACACACTCCATAATTAAGAGGGCAACACACTCCATAATTAAAAGGGCAACACACTCCATAATTAAAAGGGCAACACACTCCATAATGAAAAGGGCAACACACTCCATAATTAAGAGGGCAACACACTCCATAATTAAAAGGGCAACACACTCCATAATTAAGAGGGCAACACACTCCATAATTAAAAGGGCAACACACTCCATAATTAAGAGGGCAACACACTCCATAATTAAAAGGGCAACACACTCCATAATTAAGAGGGCAACACACTCCATAATTAAAAGGGCAACACACTCCATAATGAAAAGGGCAACGCACTCCATAATTAAGAGGGCAACACACTCCATAATTAAAAGGGCAACACACTCCATAATTAAAAGGGCAACACACTCCATAATTAAGAGGGCAACACACTCCATAATTAAAAGGGCAACACACTCCATAATGAAAAGGGCAACGCATTCCATAATTAAGAGGGCAACACACTCCATAATTAAAAGGGCAACACACTCCATAATTAAGAGGGCAACACACTCCATAATTAAAAGGGCAACACACTCCATAATTAAAAGGGCAACACATTCCATACTTAAGAGGGCAACACACTCCATAATAAAAAGGGCAACACACTCCATATTTAAAAGGGCAACACACTCCATACTGAAAAGGGCAACACACTCCATAATGAAAAGGGCAACACACTCCATAATTAAAAGGGCAACACACTCCATAATTAAAAGGGCAACACACTCCATACTTAAGAGAGCAACACACTCCATAATAAAAAGGGCAACACACTCCATCATTTATTTTGCCTGCAGTTATCTCCATTGTCCATGGAGGATGCATTGCTAATACTATGTAGGAGGAAGTTATTTTCACTATCCTTATTTTGAAAATTAATGCTGAAAATTACAACATGAGAGACAATGTATTATAGAAGTCAAGGGTTACTCATGCGTCAGTTAAATTGCTGTTTAAACCTCTAACCAACGTATCTGTGATGCAATTATTACTATGACACAGCACATTTATAAACACAATCCTACCTCAAACCCATCCATTCAATACTTCTTCTCTTTACTCTGTCTCTAACACACTTCTAAGTGGAAAGTGTTGAGAGAATTGAAAAAAAAAAAAAAAAAAAATATATATATATATATATATATATATATATATATATATATCCCAATTAATCTGAAACTCATTTTAGACATGTTTTCATTCCGTGTTTAAAGCATTCTTCCTCAAGTTCCATTTAAACAGTTCCTTCTTTCTATAAGTCACTCTCTTTTGACAGTTTTGTTGTTGTTTCTGTCCAGCTGGTGATTCGTTTTAGTTCTGGCGTCACCGGCGGAGGCAGCAGACTGAGTTCTGCTGTAGAGGCTCTCGCCATGTCTTGCAGCCATAAAACCCAAGAGAAACTCTCTTTGCTATTGACCTGTCAAAAGGGTGGCGGGAGTGTAATACAATACATTCAGAACAACATGATAAAAATCTGAAAATATATATGTGATGCCAAAGAAAACAACTTGGGATTTTATGGCTTTTAAGCAGACACCTTAAAACATGATAAAACAATTTTATACCAACAAAAAGAGATTGTTGTTCACACACCCCCTCCTCCCCCACAAACACACACAAGCTTTTGAACTTTTCTTTCATCCTCGGCTGGCACAAATAAAAAGCATGTGATCAGAGTCAACACGGACACAGTGCTCTCTTTCCTCTTCTCCCCAAGGAACAGAAACACATGTACAGTATGGACTGGTCTGACTCACAGAATAGTTGGCGAAGCAGCATCTTCATATTTGACCTTGACTGAACTGAGGAGTGGGTACAGACCTTCACTGAGGAGTGGGTACAGACCTTCACTGAGGAGTGGGCACAGACCTTCACTGAGGAGTGGGTACAGACCTTGACTGAGGAGTGGGCACAGACCTTCACTGAGGAGTGGGTACAGACCTTGACTGAGGAGTGGGTACAGACCTTGCGACTGAGGAGTGGGTACAGACCTTCACTGAGGAGTGGGTACAGACCTTCACTGAGGAGTGGGTACAGACCTTCACTGAGGAGTGGGTACAGACCTTGACTGAGGAGTGGGCACAGACCTTCACTGAGGAGTGGGTACAGACCTTGACTGAGGAGTGGGTACAGACCTTGACCTTGACTGAGGAGTGGGTACAGACCTTCACTGAGGAGTGGGTACAGACCTTCACTGAGGAGTGGGCACAGACCTTCACTGAGGAGTGGGTACAGACCTTGACTGAGGAGTGGGCACAGACCTTCACTGAGGAGTGGGTACAGACCTTGACTGAGGAGTGGGTACAGACCTTGACCTTGACTGAGGAGTGGGTACAGACCTTCACTGAGGAGTGGGTACAGACCTTCACTGAGGAGTGGGCACAGACCTTCACTGAGGAGTGGGTACAGACCTTGACTGAGGAGTGGGTACAGACCTTCACTGAGGAGTGGGTACAGACCATGACTGAGGAGTGGGTACAGACCTTCACTGAGGAGTGGGTACAGACCTTCACTGAGGAGTGGGTACAGACCATGACTGAGGAGTGGGTACAGACCTTGACTGAGGAGTGGGTACAGACCTTCACTGAGGAGTGGGTACAGACCTTGACTGGGGAGTGGGTACAGACCTTCACTGAGGAGTGGGCACAGACCTTCACTGAGGAGTGGGTACAGACCTTGACTGAGGTAGGTACAGACCTTCACTGAGGAGTAAATTTGGGTACAGACCTTCACTGAGGAGTAGGTACAGACCTTGACCTTGACTGAGGGAGTGGGTACAGACCATGACTGAGGAGTAGGTACAGACCTTCACTGAGGGAGTGGGTACAGACCATGACTGAGTGGGTACAGACCTTCACTGAGAAATTAGGTACAGACCTTCACTGAGAAATTGGAGTACAGACCTTCACTGAGGAGTGGGTACAGACCTTCACTGAGGAGTGGGTACAGACCTTGACTGAGGAGTGGGTACAGACCTTGACTCATCTTTTTAAGTGGGAGAACTTGCACAATGGGTGGCTGACTAAATACTTTTTTGCCCCACTGTATATAGAGACAGAGCAGAGAGAGAGAGAGAGAGAGAGAGAAAGAGAGAGAGAGACAAAAGATGCAGAAAGATATATATATATATATATATATATATATATATATATATATATATATATATATATATATATATAGAGAGAGAGATACTGTATATAGAGAGACAGAGAGAGAGAGAGAGAGATGCAGGAAGATATATATATATATATATGTATATATATAGATAGAGAGATATATATATAGAGAGAGAGAGAGAAGAAATGTGGTGCGTCATCTTGGTGATATGAGCCACAGCTTTTGCTTCATATAAAAAACAAAGCAACATTTAAAATGACTTGAAACCTCTAAGACCTAAGCTTTGCTACAAGGTTCAGGAGAGAACTTAATCCAGCTGCTTTTCACAGCTACATTTCCTACCGATCGTTATGGCATAATGCTGGCTTTGGGTTCTCTTCTGCTTGTTTGGTCTCCAGTGATTAGTGAACTCAGGAGTGCTTAATAATTATGCTTAAAAAACGTTCTTTATATAATTGTTTTGTCTCTCCCCTAGACTCGAAAGTTATTATGGGAAAAGGTTGGTCTAAAGTGCCTTACAGTGTCTGTCCCCAAGGTCCCTCACGGCTACATTGTTTTCCCTGATTTGTTTGGCCTGTGTGAAAAATGATGGGTTTTCCAACATGCAATTTTACGCCAGAATGTAAAACTCATACTGCACTGCCCCTACCACTTCAGATCACATATTTTAAAGGACGACCATTCATAGCATTGGACTCACAGGCAAATATGGGCTTAATAAATACAGACTCTCTCGTGATTAACAATACTTCCTGGACACAATTGTGTTCAAAACGCATAAAAACACAATTTCCACAATTTTTAGCATTGACGAATGGCACCACAATTGATTCAATTTGAAAGTGAGCAGCCAATTCTAGAGAGTCATGATTAACAGAAAATAATTTGTATGTGAACTGTAACTCAGTAAAATCGTTGAAATTGTTGTATGTTGCGTTTATATTTTGAGGTTCAGTAAAGATTGTTCTCGCTAAACTCAGAGCTCTAAAATGGTGTGTACTGGGGTTCTGTTTACTAAATGGTGTGTACTGGGGGTTCCGCTTTTACTAAATGGTGTGTACTGGGGGTTCACGTTACTAAATGGTGTGTACTGGGGTTCCATTTACTAAATGGTGTGTACTGGGGGTTCCGTTTACTAAATGGTGTGTACTGGGGGTTCCGTTTACTAAATGGTGTGTACTGGGGGTTCCGCTTACCAAATGGTGTGTACTGGGGGTTCCGCTTACTAAATGGTGTGTACTGGGGGTTCCGCTTACTAAATGGTGTGTACTGGGGGTTCCGTTAACTAAATGGTGTGTACTGGGGGTTCCGGGTTTACTAAATGGTGTGTACTGGGGGTTCCGCTTACTAAATGGTGTGTACTGGGGGTTCCGTTTACTAAATGGTGTGTACTGGGGGTTCCGTTTACTAAATGGTGTGTACTGGGGGTCCGGTTTATTCATGTTTATTCCCAGTGTATTCGTTTATTCATGTTCTCTGATGTACCAGTGATTCTCAAAGAACAGATAGATTCTACAGCGCCTACAAGCGGCAAAACAATGAATAGTTGGTTTGATAAGGGGATATCAGAGTTCAGAATCAACAACACAAAGTAAACACAGAGAGACGAGCGGCGTGTGTGCTGAATGCTTATCGCTGTCTGGATGGCCCAAACTCTCTGGTAGATTAATTATCCGTTTTGTTTGACACCCTCATTCACACATTGAGCCTGGCTAATTGAATGCAGCAAATATCGGCTAGACAATAGAAATATTAAAGTGTGTAAATATGCGTTGTTTATATTTCTTTATTTCTTTATTTTTCACGTCTGCTCTGCATTATGGCTTCCCCAAAAATATATAATAAAAAAACACAAAGCTTAATTGGGCCCCAATGTAGAATCTACTGAAAGACTATTGTTTCTCATAAAGATTTTCTTTGCTCAGGACCAAAACATTATTTTGAATGTAACTACAGAACAGAGCTGCTGGGAAAATAGAGCCTTAGTCTGAACCAGACTATCTTACATTTACATTTACATTTAAGTCATTTAGCAGACGCTCTTATCCAGAGCGACTTATCTTCTCCTATATAACATGTTCGTCATTGTCATGCTGAACGGAGAGAAACATCTGTATCAGACACTTTGCCATGTGAAAACCTCCAGACCTATATTCTGTAATTCTCCTGCTTTCTCAAATGCTCAAGTCAAACATTAAAATATAACAGCATTGTCAGTATTTTAGATGAGAAGATAATCATAAGAAATCAGATTCTACTCTATTTATTTCATGTAAAATATAAAATAAAATCCCTGCCATAAATGTCGCATCACTTACAGTATAGCAGAAGAGAAAATGTTGGGCTCCTGGGCAGTTCCTATAGCAACAGGACAGAGCTTATAGGTGTTGCTGTCTCTGGGGCATTTCCTATAGCAACAGGACAGATCCTATAGGTGTTGCTGTTTCTGGAGCAGTTCCTATAGCAACAGAACCGAGCCTATAGGTGTTGCTGTTTCTGGAGCAGTTCCTATAGCAACAGGGCAGATCCTATAGGTGTTGCTGTCTCTGGAGCAGTTCCTATAGCAACAGGACAGATCCTATAGGTGTTGCTGTCTCTGGGGCAGTTCCTATAGCAACAGGGCAGATCCTATAGGTGTTGCTGTCTCTTGGGCAGTTCCTATAGCAACAGAGTAGATACTTTAGGTGTTGCTGTATGTTGGGCAGTTACTGGAGCAACAGGGCAGATCCTATAGGTGTTGCTGTCTCTGGGGCAGTTCCTATAGCAACAGGGCAGATCCTATAGGTGTTGCTGACTTTGGGGCAATTACTATAGCAACAGAGGAGATACTATAGGTGTTGCTGTCTCTGGGGCAGTTCCTATAGCAACAGGACAGATCCTATAGGTGTTGCTGTCTCTGGA
>NW_027001973.1:0-6845 GCF_036934945.1 Oncorhynchus masou masou
ACCTGTTGATGCTCTGGGGGCGCAATTTCATTTTTGGATGAAAAATGTTCCCGTTTTAAACAAGATATTTTGTCACAAAAAGATGCTCGACTATGCATATAATTGCTACCGTTCGAAAGATAACACTCTGACGTGTCCAGAAATACAAAGATCTTCTCTGTGCGTGCCCTAAAACGTGAGCTTCAAGCAAAACCAAGATGAGATGGCATCCAGGAAATGACAAGGATTTTTGAGGCTCTGTTTTTCATTATCTCCTTATATGGCTGTGAACGCAAGAGGAACGAGCCTGCCCTTTCTGTCGTTTCCCCAAGGTGTCTGCAGCATTGTGACGTATTTGTGGGCAGATCATTGGAAGATTGACCATCACAGACCACATTTATCACGTGTCCGCCCGGTGTCCTGCGCCGAAATTGGTGCGCAAAAGTCACCTGCCAGTATTTTTCCATGGGACACAGAGAGGAAAGCAAGCTTCCACGAACTGCATGTCAATGAAGAGATATGTGAAAAAACACATTGAGGATTGATTCCAAACAACGTTTGCCATGTTTCGGTCGATATTATGTAGTTAATCCGGAAAAAGTTTCACGTTGTAGGTGACTGCATTTTCGGTTCGTTTCGGTAGCCAGACGCAATGTAGAAAACGGAACGATTTCTCCTACACACAGACGCTTTCAGGAAACACTGCGCATTTGGTATGTGACTGAGACTCTCCTCATTGAAAACATCAGAAGCTCTTCAAAGGTAAATGATTTTATTTATTTGGTTATCTGGTTTTTGTGAAAATGTTGCGTGCTACATGCTACACAAAATGCTATGCTAGCTTTGCATACTCTTACACAAATTAGTCAATTTCTATGGTTCAAAAGCATATTTTGAAAATCTGAGATGACAGTGTTGTTAAGAAAAGGCTAAGCTTGAGAGCAAACGCATTATTTTAATTTTATTTGCGATTTTCAGAAATCGTTAACGTTGCGTTATGCTAATGAGCCTGAGGCTTTAGTCACAAACCCGGATCCGGGTTGGGGAGTTTCAAGAAGTTAAAAAAAGGCACAATTGCTAAAAGTATTTGATTTTTTTGGGGGGATTATATTGTGGCTAACTCGCCAGGCTGATAAATTGCTGATGTCAATGTCTAGTCTTGAATGATTATCAGCTGATTCTAGATATTAAGCAACTATTGTCAACTTCTTCTCTTCTTACTCATTTTAGGAAGTGAGGTCAAACTTTTTATTTGACTTGATTTCTCAGGAAACATTAACATTCTCAGATTTGTGACATACTCCAAATTGCAATATGATCAACATCTACATTTACATTTACGTCATTTAGCAGACGCTCTTATCCAGAGCGACTTACAAATTGGTGAATTCACCTTCTGACATCCAGTGGAACAGCCACTTTACAATAGTGCATCTAAATCAATTTAAGGGGGGGGGTGAGAAGGATTACTTTATCCTATCCTAGGTATTCCTTGAAGAGGTGGGGTTTCAGGTGTCTCCGGAAGGTGGTGATTGACTCCGCTGTCCTGGCGTCGTGAGGGAGTTTGTTCCACCATTGGGGGGCCAGAGCAGCGAACAGTTTTGACTGGGCTGAGCGGGAACTGTACTTCCTCAGTGGTAGGGAGGCGAGCAGGCCAGAGGTGGATGAACGCAGTGCCCTTGTTTGGGTGTAGGGCCTGATCAGAGCCTGGAGGTGCTGCGGTGCCGTTCCCCTCACAGCTCCGTAGGCAAGCACCATGGTCTTGTAGCGGATGCGAGCTTCAACTGGAAGCCAGTGGAGAGAGCGGAGGAGCGGGGTGACGTGAGAGAACTTGGGAAGGTTGAACACCAGACGGGCTGCGGCGTTCTGGATGAGTTGTAGGGGTTTAATGGCACAGGCAGGGAGCCCAGCCAACAGCGAGTTGCAGTAATCCAGACGGGAGATGACAAGTGCCTGGATTAGGACTTGCGCCGCTTCCTGTGTGAGGCAGGGTCGTACTCTGCGGATGTTGTAGAGCATGAACCTACAGGAACGGGCCACCGCCATGATGTTGGTTGAGAACAACAGGGTGTTGTCCAGGATCACGCCAAGGTTCTTAGCGCTCTGGGAGGAGGACACAATGGAGTTGTCAACTGTGATGGCGAGATCATGGAACGGGCAGTCCTTCCCCAGGAGGAAGAGCAGCTCCGTCTTGCCGAGGTTCAGCTTGAGGTGGTGATCCGTCATCCACACTGATATGTCTGCCAGACATATCAGTGTGGACATTTGTTTATAATATTTCGGAAGCAATATCCATCAGTCATCTAAAGCAAGCTTACATCCTGCAAATAGAGTGATTCCAGTCTATATTACCCACAGCTACTGCTGCTCTTTAATTATTTGTTACTTTTATTTCTTATTTTTCTTTAAGTATTTTTCTTAAAACTGCATTGTTGGTTATAGGCTTGTAAGTAAGCATTTCACTATGTGCTCGGCGCATGTGACAAATAAAATTGGATTTGATATTTGACAATTTAATGCACCCCTAGGGACTTGTGGAATCATTTGCAACTAGTCTTACTGTATTTAAAAAGGGAAAAATCTTATGTACTTGACCAGTAACTTGGCCTCCTAAGATATGGGGCACCTCAGTTTTGTTAGATTGATTGACTCTTTACTACACTATGCCATTCTTGTCAATTGTCATATCATTATCACTTTGTTATGGGGAGATGGTAATCAGATGGAATTGTGCTATTTTATTAGGATTATCCCCATTGGCTGTTGTGATTTCCTGGGGTCCACCCAAAACATGACATAATACAGAACAATAATAGAAAAGAACAGCTCAAGGACTTAACTACATACATTTCAAAAATAAATGTAATATATTACATTTACATTCAGTAGTATCTAGGCTAATAGTTACACATACTTTGTATCTGTCTAGGAATGGAGAATAACAATGGTCTAATGTATTTTTCCTGCAAGTGGGACAAGAAATGTGTTGGATATGCTGTTTCCAATTTATTCAAAGTCCCATCTAATTCCTTGAGTGCCAGTGTGGTGTCTGCTTGGGAGGGGTTGTATTTTTCCCACTAGCAAATCAGACCGGGCCTCTATTCTGCTCCCCCCTACAATACCTGTAGGCAAAAATTTAAAACAGGAAGCACTCATGGTAAGGTCTGGTCAATGCTGCACTGTTTTGATCATGCGGACTGGGATAGGTTCCATGCCACCTCTTGGAATAACATCAATAAATGCATTGACTCTGTCTCTGTGTTTATCTGTGTTTAGGATGTTGTTCCTACGGTGATGATTGTAACATATCTAAACCAAATAAAATTGATAGATGGCAGAATTAGGAAATGTAATCGCATCATTTAACCATGGTAAGGTGACTGGGAACCTGGACAAGTACAAACAGACCACCTATGATCTCCGCAAAACAATCAGAGGCAAAAAGGGGAGTTGCAAATCAATGGCTCAGATATGAGACGCATGTGGCAGGGACTTAAAACATTCTCAGATTATAAAGGGAAAAATAGCCATGTCACGGACAGACGCCTCACTCCCAGACAAACTAAAAACCTTTTTCACCAACTTCAAGGAAAACAGCACAGAGCCACGACATAGGTCCCTGCTGCGAAATGCGGACTGCGGGCTCATAAACTCTGTAGCCGCCATGAGTAGGACCTTCAAGCGTCTTAACCCAACCAGCTGGTTGGAGTGTTTTCGGACATTTTTAACCTCTCCTTATCCAGTCTGTGGTCCCCACTTGCTTCAAGACGGCCGACATTATTTCTGTACCCAAGCAAGCTAAGGTGACGAAACTAAATGACTATTGCCCGAGGCACTCACTTCTCACTTATCATGAAGTGCTTTGAAAGCAGTGGAGGATCCTCAGAGGAGGAAGGGGAGGAACATTGATTAAAACACATTGTTTTTACAATTAAGGTCTACAGTAGCCTCAACAGCACTCTGTAGGGTAGCACCATGGTGTAGCTGGAGGACAGCTAGTTTCCGTGCTCCTCAAGGTACATTGACATCAATATTAAACCTAGGAGGATCGTGGTTCTCACCCCCCTTCCATACATAAGGGAACATTTCTACATTTTCTGTATGGTTAGTGAGAAAGTCCATATTGCAAATGTACCGTCCCTTACTAGACGTCCGAAAACATTCGTAACATTCGGGGACGGCGTCGGGCCGAGCGGCAGGGCCAGACCTACCGGGAAGTCATCAAATGAACTTTGTCGGACATTCGGTTTTCATTTTATAAAATAATCAAATTTTGGTCATTTTTCCGCTATCCCGGAAAATCCCACAAGAGGGCACAAGCAATCAAATTGCAATTTGACAAAACATCACGAATCACGGCGGGGCCTCATCTCGAAAACTGAAAATATTTCGAAGCCGAAAGCTGGTGAGCATAGGTTTGGCATAATGGGCAGTTGGCCCCGAACAAGATGGCGTCTAGGCCTCAACGGTTTTTGACTTATGGCCATTTTTCTGGGATTAAAGGTCCAAAATGAAAATAGAGAAATTATTTTTTCACTTCACGTCAAAGTCAAGGAGCCTCCCGTGTCAATAAAAAATCTGCCATTTATCTTTCGTAATTTAAGAGAAATCGTACAATGACAGATTGGTGATGTTCAAATATAGGTGTTTTTTTTTTTTCAACAGTTACAGATCCAGTTGCAGGGTGTTCATACGAATATTTTTAAAGTGTGCTGCGGAGCTCTGCGAGATTTCTGTGATTTTCTATGATTTTCTGAAATAACACACACTCACTAAACCCTCCGTAAATAACTCAGTTCTTAACGTAAAGACTTAAAACTCAGGATTCTGTAAAGGCATACCCCAATCAGGATATGAGTTTATTTATAGTTTCCTGTGCCAACAGGAAGTGCCTTAAATGGTGTAATAGTGGCTGTTTCCAAGGGTTAAAAAGGTCAGATATTTTCAAAACCTCATATGTGTGATTAGGCAACCCTCCTGAACTGTAAAATCAGTCATTTCTCCCAACAGATGTCAAAGAAAAGCTCTCTCACACACACACAGCAAGGATGGAGTGACAAAGCGCGGTGCTTAAAAACACAGAGAGCAGGCAATGGCATAAACAAAGAGAAACAAAGAGATCTTCTGTTGAATCTGACAATTAATCTTAATGGTTGTACAGTCATCTCAAATAAAACTGTGAAGGACCTCGGCGTTACTCTGGACCCTGATCTCTCTTTTGAAGAACATATCAAGACCATTTCAAGGACAGCTTTTTTCCATCTACGTAACATTGCAAAAATCAGAAACTTTCTGTCCAAAAATGATGCAGAAAAATTAATCCATGCTTTTGTCACTTCTAGGTTAGACTACTGCAATGCTCTACTTTCCGTTACCCGGATAAAGCACTAAATAAACTTCAGTTAGTGCTAAATACGGCTGCTAGAATCCTGACTAGAACCAAAACATTTGATCATATTACTCCAGTGCTAGCCTCCCCTACACTGGCTTCCTGTCAAAGCAAGGGCTGATTTCAAGGTTTTACTGCTAACTCACAAAGCATTGCATGGGCTTGCTCCTACCTATCTCTGATTTGGTCCTGCCGTACATACCTACACGTACGCTACGGTCACAAGACGCAGGCCTCCTAATTGTCCCTAGAATTTCTACAAAACAGCTGGAGGCAGGGCTTTCTCCTATAGAGCTCCATTTTTATGGAACGGTCTGCCTACCCATGTCAGAGACGCAACTCGGTCTCAACCTTTTAAGTCTTTACTGAAGACTCATCTCTTCAGTGGGTCATATGATTGAGTGTAGTCTGGCCCAGGAGTGGGAAGGTGAACGGAAAGGCTCTGGAGCAACGAACCACCCTTGCTGTCTCTGCCTGGCCGGTTCCCCTCTTTCCACTGGGATTCTCTGCCTCTAACCCTATCACAGGGGCTGAGTCACTGGCTTGCTGGGGCTCTCTCATGCCGTCCCTGGAGGGGTGCGTCACCTGAGTGGGTTGATTCACTGATGTGGTCATCCTGCCTGGGTTGGCGCCCCTTGGGTTGTGCCGTGGCGGAGATCTTTTGCGGGCTATACTCAGCTTTGTCTCAGGATGGTAAGTTGGTGGTTGAAGATATCCCTCCAGTGGTGTGGGGGCTGTGCTTGGCAAAGTGGGTGGGGTTATATCCTTCCTGTTTGGCTCCTGTCCGGGGGTGTCCCTCGGGTGGGGCCACAGTGTCTCCTGACCTCCTGTCTCAGCCTCCAGTATTTATGCTGCAGTAGTTTATGTGTCGGGGGCTGTGGGTCAGTTTGTTATATCTGGAGTACTTCTCCTGTCCAATTCGGGAAATCCCAGAATCTAAGTGTGCGTTCTAATTCTCTCCTTCTCTCTCGGGAGGACCTGAGCCCTAGGACCATGCCCCAGGACTACCTGACATGATGACTCCTTGCTGTCCCCAGTCCACCTGGCCGTGCTGCTCCAGTTTCCCAACTGACCTGAGCCCTAGGACCATGCCCCAGGACTACTTGACATGATGACTCCTTGCTGTCCCCAGTCCACCTGGCCGTGCTGCTGCTCCAGTTTCAACTGTTCTGCCTTATTATTATTCGACCATGCTGGTCATTTATGAACATTTGAACATCTTGGCCATGTTCTGTTATAATCTCTACCCGGCACAGCCAGAAGAGGACTGGCCACCCCACATAGCCTGGTTCCTCTCTAGGTTTCTTCCTAGGTTTTGGCTTTTCTAGGGAGTTTTTCCTAGCCACCGTGCTTCTACACCTGCATTGCTTGCTGTGTGGGGTTTTAGGCTGGGTTTCTGTACAGCACTTTGAGATATCAGCTGATGTACGAAGGGCTATATAAATAAATTTGATTTGATGATAAACATAATCCCAAG
>NW_027001974.1:0-6844 GCF_036934945.1 Oncorhynchus masou masou
AGGACTCTACAAGGTGTCAGGACTCTACAAGGTGTCAGGACATCCTCAATGTGTCAGACTCTACAAGGTGTCAGGATATCCTCAATGTGTCAGGACATCCTACAATGTGTCAGGACTCTACAAGGTGTCAGGACTCTACAAGGTGTCAGGACATCCTCAATGTGTCAGGACTCTACAAGGTGTCAGGACTCTACAATGTGTCAGGACTCTACAAGGTGTCAGGATATCCTCAATGTGTCAGGACATCCTCAATGTGTCAGGACTCTACAAGGTGTCAGGACTCTACAAGGTGTCAGGACTCTGCAAGGTGTCAGGACTCTACAAGGTGTCAGGACTCTATGTCAGGACTCTGCAGGTGTCACTCTACAATGTGTCAGGACTCTGCAAGGTGTCAGGACTCTACAAGGTGTCAGGACTCTACAAGGTGTCAGGATCTACAATGTGTCAGGACTCTGCAAACAAGGTGTCAGGACTCTACAAGGTGTCAGGACTCTACAAGGTGTCAGGACTCTACAAGGTGTCAGGACATCCTCAATGTGTCAGGACTCTGCAAGGTGTCAGGACTCTACAAGGTGTCAGGACTCTACAAGGTGTCAGGACTCTACAAGGTGTCGAGAGTGTTTTCCTCAGAGATGTTGGCCCAATGCTTTCCACAGTTGTGTCAAGTAGGCTGGATTGTCCTTTGGGTGGTGGACCATTCTTAATACACACAGGGAACTGCTAAGTGTGAAACACCCAGCAGCGTTGCAGTTCTTGACAAACTCAAACCGCTGTGCCCGGCACCTACTCCCACACCCCATTTAAAGGCACTTATATATTTTGTCTTGCCCATTCACGCTCCAAAGGCCACACATACACAATCCATGTCTCAATTGTCTCAAGGCTTCAAACTCTTTCTTTAACTGTCTCCTACCCTTCATCTACACTGATTGAAGTGGATTTAACAAGTGACATCAATAAGGGATCACAGCTTTCACCTGGATTCACCTGGTCAGTCCATGTCATGGAGAGAGCAGGTGTTCCTAATGTTTATACAATCTGTATTTCTGCAGTTCTCCCCTCCATCCATCCCATGACCGCTGCTGGGGTTGAGAGGTCAAGCCTACTCTCTGCTCATGATGATGTGCTCCTCTCTCCATCCCACTCCTCCCTCCCACCCATATCTCTCCCTCTCCCTCGCGCACGCACACACACACACACACACACACACACACACACACACACACACACACACACACACACACACACACACACACACACACACACACACACACAAACTTTCCACTGACAACAACACTACTCCATCACTCCACCACAGTTTTGATATCTTCACAGTTGCTGTGTATGGTAGCGCTACCAGCTATCTACACGCTGCAGCTAACAGCTACACCACAGCTAACAGCTATACCACAGTGCCGCCATCAACCCGCTAGCAGCTAGCCCCATTAGCCGTAAGCACTAGTAGTCATGTCCCACGCCGGGGGAGGCGGCAGGTCTGACAGAGAGACATCTGGAGCTGGGGTCGCCGAGGCGACAGAAGCAGCGTGGGTCAGGGTTGCCGTGGCCATATCTGCAACTGTGATGGGGGGGCGCTTGGGATTGGTTACACATCGTGGGTGTATGTAAACACGCGCCCAGGCATGTCTGTCCCCTTAAGGGAGTTGGAGCCTGGGCTGATTTCCACAGGGTCATGTGCTTAGTGTAGCAGTGCTCACGCTACGCATGCTAATGCTCATATCAACCGCTTCCCAAAATGTGTTAGCTTAATGACGCTAATTAGCGCTTTAGCATTTAAATGGGTGTATGTACTTCCTTTGAACACACTGCCGTGACATGTAGGGATATGTTACATGAGCAGTGGGAGAAAATCTAGCTGTAGCGTATGGTGAGTAGCCACAGGGTCTGTAGGTTATAAGCAGCTGGAGCATACAGAGATAGTGACTCCCTTCACCTGACACTAACAGGATGGAGCTAGTCTCTCTGACTCCCTTCACCTGACACTAACAGGATGGAGCTAGTCTCTCTGACTCCCTTCACCTGACACTAACAGGATGGAGCTAGTCTCTGACTCCCTTCACCTGACACTAACAGGATGGAGCTAGTCTCTCTGACTCCCTTCACCTGACACTAACAGGATGGAGCTAGTCTCTCTGACTCCCTTCACCTGACACTAACAGGATGGAGCTAGTCTCTCTGACTCCCTTCACCTGACACTAACAGGATGGAGCTAGTCTCTCTGACTCCCTTCACCTGACACTAACAGGATGGAGCTAGTCTCTCTGACTCCCTTCACCTGACACTAACAGGATGGAGCTAGTCTCTCTGACTCCCTTCACCTGACACTAACAGGATGGAGCTAGTCTCTCTGACTCCCTTCACCTGACACTAACAGGATGGAGCTAGTCTCTGACTCCCTTCACCTGACACTAACAGGATGGAGCTAGTCTCTCTGACTCCCTTCACCTGACACTAACAGGATGGAGCTAGTCTCTCTGACTCCCTTCACCTGACACTAACAGGATGGAGCTAGTCTCTCTGACTCCCTTCACCTGACACTAACAGGATGGAGCTAGTCTCTCTGACTCCCTTCACCTGATACTAACAGGATGGAGCTAGTCTCTCTGACTCCCTTCACCTGACACTAACAGGATGGAGCTAGTCTCTGACTCCCTTCACCTGACACTAACAGGATGGAGCTAGTCTCTCTGACTCCCTTCACCTGACACTAACAGGATGGAGCTAGTCTCTGACTCCCTTCACCTGACACTAACAGGATGGAGCTAGTCTCTGACTCCCTTCACCTGACACTAACAGGATGGAGCTAGTCTCTGACTCCCTTCACCTGATACTACCAGGATGGAGCTAGTCTCTCTGACTCCCTTCACCTGACACTAACAGGATGGAGCTAGTCTCTGACTCCCTTCACCTGATACTACCAGGATGGAGCTAGTCTCTCTGACTCCCTTCACCTGACACTAACAGGATGGAGCTAGTCTCTCTGACTCCCTTCACCTGATACTACCAGGATGGAGCTAGTCTCTCTGACTCCCTTCACCTGACACTAACAGGATGGAGCTAGTCTCTGACTCCCTTCACCTGATATTACCAGGATGGAGCTAGTCTCTCTGACTCCCTTCACCTGACACTACCAGGATGGAGCTAGTCTCTCTGACTCCCTTCACCTGACACTAACAGGATGGAGCTAGTCTCTCTGACTCCCTTCACCTGATACTAACAGGATGGAGCTAGTCTCTCTGACTCCCTTCACCTGATACTAACAGGATGGAGCTAGTCTCTGACTCCCTTCACCTGATACTAACAGGATGGAGCTAGTCTCTGACTCCCTTCACCTGATACTACCAGGATGGAGCTAGTCTCTGACTCCCTTCACCTGATACTACCAGGATGGAGCTAGTCTCTCTGACTCCTTCACCTGATACTACCAGGATGGAGCTAGTCTCCTGACTCCCTTCACCTGACACTAACAGGATGGAGCTAGTCCTCTGACTCCCTTCACCTGATACTAACAGGATGGAGCTAGTCTCTGACTCCCTTCACCTGATACTAACAGGATGGAGCTAGTCTCTGACTCCCTTCACCTGATACTACCAGGATGGAGCTAGTCTCTCTGACTCCCTTCACCTGATACTACCAGGATGGAGCTAGTCTCTGACTCCCTTCACCTGATACTACCAGGATGGAGCTAGTCTCTCTGACTCCCTTCACCTGATACTACCAGGATGGAGCTAGTCTCTCTGACTCCCTTCACCTGATACTACCAGGATGGAGCTAGTCTCTCTGACTCCCTTCACCTGATTCTACCAGGATGGAGCTGGTCTCAAAGGATCCCTCCCAGTTCTCCCTATGGATTTTAAAGGCGAAGCTTGAGCCCTGGCTGCAAAGAGACACACGTGCACACACACACTGATAGGACCTGAGCTCTCAAGACAGGCCTTGTCGGTTCAATAACCATTTAGGACCTACTCAGTTGAAAAAAGATAGAAAGAGACAGAGAGAAAGAGAGAGAGATAGAGGCCTGTGATTCACTGTATAGTAGGTATAAGAATGGACAGGATGTCAGCAAGTCTCTTTCTTCCCCTGTGGAAGGTAAAAACAGCATTCTGACGATCACCAAGAAAAACGGGAGCTATTGAAAGTGAAATGATGCAAAGCCTTGGATGGGATGGTGGAGGAGGCATTTGAGAGCAAAATCAAGTACCTAACACACACACAGACGCACATACACATTGACAGAAGCAAGAACGTTCCACACACACACACACACAGGCCGACAGACACACACACACACAGGCCTGACAGACACACACACACACAGGCCGACAGACACACACACACACAGGCCTGACAAATACACACACACACAGGCCTGACAGACACACACACACACAGGGCCTGTACAGACACACACACACACAGGCCTGACAGACACACACACACACACAGACCGACAGAACACACACACACACACAGGCCGACAGACACACACACACACAGGCCGACAGACACACACACACAGACCGACAGCACACACACACACACACAGGCCGAGAGACACACACAAACACAGGCCGACAGACACACACACACACACACATGCCGACAGACACACACACAAACAGGCCGAGAGACCGACACACACACAGGCCGACAGACACACACACACACACACACACAGGCCGACAGACACACACACACACAGACCGACAGACACACACACACACACAGGCCGACAGACACACACACACAGTCCGACAGACACACACACACACAGGCCGACAGACACACACACACACACACAGGCCGAGAGACACACACACACACAGGCCGACAGACACACACACACACACACACACACAGGCCGACAGACACACACACACACACACAGACCGACAGACACACACACACACACAGGCCGACAGACACACACACACACACACATGCCGACAGACACAAACACACACAGGCCGACAGACACACACACACAGTCCGACAGACACACACACACACAGGCCGACAGACACACACACACAGGCCGACAGACACACACACCACAGGCAAACACACAGACCGAGAGACACACACACACACAGGCCGAGAGACACACACACACACACACAGGCCGACAGACACACACACACAGGCCGACAGACAAACACACAGGCCGAGAGACACACACACACACAGGCCGACAGACACACACACAGGCCGACAGACACACTATTCCCAACCCGCTCTCTGTAACCACATGCAGACACACACATTTCCTCTGACCTTTCAGTAGGCCGCAGAGTAAGTTATTTCACCCAAACACGATAAATGGTTACAAAGTGGAGCCCAGCCACCCAGAACTCTGATCACTGATACCTCCACAGCCACAGAGCAGACACACACACACACACATCACCCACAGTTTACAGGCCCAATGGACAGAGTTATGGATTTGTCCATCAACACCAAGGACACAGAGTTGTGATTAGTCTCCATTCACATAGCACCAGCACTGTAATCACAGACCGGTCTTTTCCCTCAATACAACTCACTGAAAATGTGATCCAGTAGTCTGTAACAGCTCACTTCCTCCCTGTCATTTCATCCAAGACACCTCAGAGCCTACAGAGGGGTCCTTTCCCTCAAAACACAGACACAGGGATGAGTTTCAATAGTCTGAGACGGCTTCCTTCCCCCCTCACAACCGCTGAAAGGATGCCAGATACCAAAGACATCGCCTGACAACCGTGACAGCCAATGAACTCCGACTTTCACTGAGAGACGACCAATCAAATGCATCCGTGGCAAGGGGGCGGGCCGATGGGCCTCTGAGGAGTGTTGTATGAACAAAAGCTAATTAGCATAACAAGTGCTGCTGGGAAGGTTTGTGTTTGATTAATGGGCTCACCTCGGGAGCTGGATGAGGAGCCACGTAATTGGCCGAGAGTCAGAGGGGATTTGTCCAGTCACAATGTAGTGTCTGTAGCTCTGCACTGGGACATGCCTGAGCTGGGTCTGTACTCTCTAGTCTTTTATCTTCTCACCACCTCATACATACACAGATGTAAAGACTGTCACATACACGCAAGCGCACATATGCATGAGTAGTACACTAAAATACATATGTTAGTATGTAGTACATATGTGCAAAGAGAAAGAGAGACACAGAGAGATAGAGAGAGAGAGAGAGAGAGAGAGAGAGAGAGAGAGAGAGAGAGAGAGAGAGAGAGAGAGAGAGAGAGAGAGAGAGAGAGAGAGAGAGAGACAGAGAGAGAGAGAGAGAGAGAGACAGACAGACAGACAGACAGACAGACAGACAGACAGACAGACAGACAGACAGACAGACAGACAGACAGACAGACAGGGTGAGAGGGAGAGACAGAGAGAGGGAGAAAGAGAGAAAGAGACAGAGAGAGAGACACACACACAGAAAGAGAGAGTAAGAGAGACAGAGAGAGAGAGAAAGTGGGAGACACAGAGAGGGGGACAGAAAGAGAGAGAGAGAAAGACAGACCTAGCGAGAAAGAGAGAGATTTTTTATATTTATGCTTATTTATTTTCCCTTTTGTACATTAACCATTTGTACATCGTTACAACACTGTATATATACATAATGTGACATTTGTAATGTCTTTATTCTTTTGAAACTTCTGTATGTGTAATGTTTACTGTTAATTTTTATTGTTTATTTCACTTTTGTATATTATCTACCTCACTTGCTTTGGCAATGTTAACACATGTTTCCCATGCCAATAAAGGCCCTTGAATTGAATTGAATTGAATTGAGAGAGTAAGAGTGAGAGAGAGAGTAAGAGTGAGAGAGAGAGAGAGAGAG
>NW_027001975.1:0-6844 GCF_036934945.1 Oncorhynchus masou masou
TGAATAATATGTCCCTAAACGTGGGGAAGTGTAATTAAAAGTAACAGTCAGTATTTGGTGTGGACACCAGCAGCATTATATACTGCAGTGCATCTCCTCCTCATGGACTGCACCAGATTTGCCAGTTCTTGCTGTGAGATGATACCCCCTCTTCCACCAAGGCACCTGCAGGTTCCCGGACATTTCTGGGGGGGAAATGAACCTAGTCCTCACCCTCTGATCCAACAGGTCCCCAGGCATTGTCAATAGGATTGAGATCTGGGATCTTCGCTGGCACCATGGCAGAACATTGACATTCCTGTCTTGCAGGAAATCACGCAAAGAACGAACAGTATGGCTGGTGGCGTTGACGCTGGAGGGTCATGTCAGGAGGAGCCTGCAGGAAGGGTACCACATGAGAGGAGGATGTCTTCCCCGTAACACACAGCGTTGAGATTGCCTGCAATGACAACAAGCTCAGTCCGATGATGCTGTGACACACCGCCCCAGACCATGATGGACTCTCCACCTTAAAAAAATAAATCGATCCTGCTCCAGAGTATAGGCCTCGGTGCACGCTCATTCCTTCGACAATAAATGGGAATCCATCCCTGGTGAGACAAAACCACGGTGTCAGTGAAGAGCACCTTTTGCCAGTCCTGTCTGATCCAGCGACGGCGCGTTGTTGCCGGGGTGATGCCTGCTGAGGATCTGACTTACAACAGGCCTACAAGCCCTCTGTCCAGCCTCTCAGCACTGATGGAGGGATTGTGCGTTCCTGTTGTAACTCGGGCAGTTGTTGTTGCCATCCTGTACCTGTCCCACAGGTGTGATGTTCGGATGTACCGATCCTGTGCAGGTGTTGTTACACGGGACTGCCACTGCGGGGACGGTCAGCTATCCGTCCTGTAGCGCTGTCTTAGGCGTCTCACAGTAAGGACAATGCAACCTCTATTGCCCTGGCCACATCTGTAGACCTCATGCCTCCTTGCAGCATGCCTAAGGCACGTTCACGCAGATGAGCAGGGAACCCTGGGCAACTTCCTATTGGTGTTTTTCAGATCAGAGTCAGGAGAAAGGCCTCTTTAGTGTCCTACGTTTTCATAACTGCGACCTTAATTGCCTACCATCTGTAAGCTGTTAGTGTCTTAACGACAATTCCGCAGGTGCATCTTCATTAATTGTTTATGGCTCAGTGAACAAGCATGGAAAACAGTGTTTAAACCCTTTACAATGAAGATCTGTGATGTTATTTGGATTTTTACAAATTATCTTTGAAAGACAGGGTCCTGAAAAGGGGACATTTATTTTTTTGCTGAGTTTAGTTCCTCAAGTAGCCTATTTTTAAAAATCTTTCCTGCTTTCTTTTCGATAACCACTCAGCTTGAAAGAGGGAAAAATGTCATGCTCTCGGTGGAAACATCGCATAAAATAGCCTACCTGATTGCTTCTTATCCCTTGTGCAAGTAGCCTACAGCTATGTCTGTCCTAAACTTACTGGAGCTGGAAACTCTGAAGGCCCAGAATATTTGAGACAATGTGGCAAGTTTGCTAGAGTGAGCTTCAGGCCAGACCCAAGTTAATAGTTGACACAATGTTTCAAGTTCCTTTTTTGCAGACAGCCATGCATAGCCAATGCGATTTATAGGATATTTATAAGGATATTTTCTACCTTGCAGGCTGCAATGTTATTTGTAGGCCATTTTTCTTTTACATAGTTGGCAACGGCAATAGAACTTACTTTTAGAATTTTGATTAACCACAATCATTTTGCGATACGAAGACTTATAAATTAAATTAAACTGTTCTGCGAAAATCATAACTGGCACGCGGATCGGTAGAAATGGTAAGATATATTGGCACTCCAAATGGAAATGGTTGCCACTTCCTGGTGTAACCTCTTAGGAGCATAACAGCAGAATCTGCGAAGGCCAGCAGCAGCGGAGGGAGAGGGTCGGGAAACAGTTTTTCTTCTTGTTAGGGCTATCTTGATCTCTGGCCTCAATTTGTGTCTTAATAATTTAAAATCACAGTGTGCTAAAAGCATCAGACAAGCTCAGTAGCCTACATATAGTTGATTTTATTAAACACATACAGTGAGGGGAAAAAAGTATGATCCCCTGCTGATTTTGAACGCTTGCCCACTGACAAAGAAATGATCAGTCTATAATTTTAATGGTGGGTTTATTTGAACAGTGAGAGAGAATAACAACAACAACAAAATCCAGAAAAACAGCCAAAAATTTGATTTGGATTTTAATGAGGGAAATAAGTATTTGACCCCCTCTCAATCAGACAGATTTCTGGTTTCCCAGGTGTCTTTTTTATACAGAGATGAAGCTGAGATTAGAGCACACTTTAAAGGGAGTGCTCCTAATCTCAGCTTGTTACCTGTATAAAAGACACCTGTCCACATAAGCAATCAATCAAGATTCCAAACAATCTCCTCAGCTGGGGCTCCATGCAAGATCTCACCGTGGAGTTGCAATGATCATGAGAACGTGAGGAATCAGCCCAGAACTACACGGGAGGATATTGTCAATGATTCCCAAGGCAGCTGGGACCATAGTCACTAAGAAAACAGCTGGCAACACACTGCGCCGTGAAGGACTGAAATCCTGCAGTGCCCGCAAGGTCCCCTGCTCAAGAAAGCACATATACATGCCTGTCTGAAGTTTGCCAAATGAACATCTGAATGATTCAGAGGACAACTGGGTGAAAGTGTTGTGGTCAGATGAGACCAAAATGGAGCTCTTTGGCATCAACTCAACTCGCCATGTTTGGGGGAGGAGGAATGCTGCCTATGACCCCAAGAAAACCATCCCCATCGTCAAACATGGAGGTGGAAACATTATGCTTTGGGGGTGTTTTTCTGCTAAGGGGACAGGACAACTTCCCCCCCATCAAAGGGACGATGGATGGGGCCTGTACCATCAAATATTGGGTGAGAAGCTCCTTCCCTCAGCCAGGGCATTGAAAATGGGTCTTGGATGGATATTCCAGCATGACAATGACCCAAAACACACGGCCAAGGCAACAAAGGAGTGGCTCAAGAAGAAGCACATTAAGGTCCTGGAGTGGCCAAGCAAGTCTCCAGACCTTAATCCCATAGAAAATCTGTGGAGGGAGCTGAAGGTTTGAGTTAACAAACGTCAGCCTCGAAACCTTAATGACTTGGAGAAGATCTGCAAAGAGTGGACAAAATCCCTCCTGAGATGTGTGCAAACCTGGTGGCCAACTACAAGAAACATCTGACCTCTGATTGCCAACAAGGGTTTTGCCACCAAGTACTAAGTCATGTTTTGCAGAGGGGTCATACTTATTTCCCTCATTAAAATGCAAATCAATTCATAACATTTTTGACATGCATTTATCTGGATTGTTTTGTTGTTATTCAGTCTCACTGTTCAAATAAACCTACCATTAAAATTATGGACTGATAATTTTTGTCCGTGGGCAAACGTACAAAATCAGCAGGGGATCAAATACCTTTTTCCCCTCACTGTAGGGTGTAGGGAAAAATACATGTTAATGTTGACCAATCGATTGAACAGACGACTCTAGGTTAACCAAGGATTATTTTATTTTTTGGGGGGACGCCTAAATGTATCATCATATAAAGAGGAGTTATGGTGTGTTAAAATTAGCACTTTCTTACCTCATTGTTGTGTAGTGTCAGACACAGCTACACTCATAAGAGCCCAGATGGTTCTTCATGAAATAGGGGTCCTTGTTGATGTCGATGGTCTCCAGGGCCAGCTGGCGGAGCCGCTCTCGCCTATCCCGGGTTGCTCTCCGAGGAGGACGCCACGCCACCGCTCCCGTCTTGCCCCAGCTCTGTGTTGGAAATCCATCTTTGCGGGGCGATGGATTCACTCACCTTCAAACCTCCTCCTGCTGCTAGGCAGCTGGTCAAATAGTCGGAAAATATGTCTTCAGACTGTGGAGAAACATACAGGAAGAATATTGTCAATGTTGTGTTTGTAACAAACACTAGCAAAATAAATAAGATTGATTAGATCAATTCCACAACTAATCTGCACTGTGGCATAGAAGGTGGAAACTACTTAACTAGCTAGCCATCTCTGTGGCTGTGATTGGATTGGCACAACCTAACTCCACCATTGGAGAACACGTAAAATCTATTCATATGATGCATTTGCAGAACAACTGAAACAACGTAGCGTTACCTATAGCCATAGATTAGCGTGTGACTAATTAACTAGCTAGCTATTTATCCAATCACTAACTAGTTACATTATCCATTTGTAAACATAACTAAATCAAAATCACTGCATGTATTAACTAAATCAAATTAGTTACATCTAATCTACGTTACTGGGTTTTGGTGCGCATGTTAGCTATGAGCGCTTGTTGAGCTAACCGGCAAGGTAGCTCAACATAATGACGATTTTAACTTTAAACGAAAAAAACGGGGCACCTTTTCATATCTGGTTGCCGTATATTCCGTAAAATAAATACAATACCCTAGCTTAATACCACATTTACTAGATAATTACTAGTTTTAAAACTCACCAATTAATTTGATGTTTCGATCACGCTGTTCACAAGTTTAACATTCATGCGCACGCGTGAAATTCAGTTTTGTACGTTTGTATATCTTTATTGACAAACGTACAGAAAACACTAATTTGACGATGTCAAATGCGGTCTTTCTTTAGCTTTACTGTACGAACTAGATTAACAAAAACATCAATATCTCAATTACTTCCCTCCCTAAAATTTGAGACATCCCTTTGGCCATAATTTATAGCCTATAAGGTTCAAATGCGTATCAGTCCAACCACAAAATGTCCTCACACGGTCACCATACTACGAAAGCAAGTGTCAAATATAAAGGAGTGTCCAAGTTTTTATTTTCTAGGGACGTAGCTAGGCTAGTATTGGACACTTCGACCGCAGTGTGTTTAACTAACACATTTTATGACGCTTTGTTAGTTAGGCAGCGAGTAGTTGAAAGTAAGTGCACTTCTTCTGACAGCAGCAGGAGGCGGCTTGAGGAACTAGCTGAAACGAGTTCACCCGCATGAAACTACCGCAGTGAGGCGTGTAACGATGTATATTACCAACACTGACATTTTGACAGAATAGCAAGCTAGGCTAGGTTGCCCTCAGCCATAAGGACATGGCTCTTTTTAGCTGAGTGTTGCTTACCAAATATTTGTATAATTAACGGTCAACCCTGTGCTGCATTTGTGAACCGCCTCAGGATGCGTTTCAATGAGAAGGAACTAATTTCGTTGAGTCGCCAACCATCTGAGAGGGCGGCGGAACTTGGCATGCGAGGACCGAAGAAAGGAGATGGTATGACTAATCCGAGTGGGATCATTATCACTGATGTCCATAACACGTAACGTTAGTCTAGGTCTTAGCTACTCTAACTTGCCGGTTAGCAATTGTTACTCATTCATTGGAAGGCTACTGTAATGTCAAATTGATGGCATGATCAGGAAGACGTTTGCTCATTCATTTGTTCTCATCTGTTATGCCAGTTGTGAAGAGGAGGTTGGTGAAGCTGGTGGTTAATTTCCTGTTCTACTTCCGAACTGATGAGGAGGAGGTAGGAAGAGTCACCACCACCATCTTATGTCTGTCTCTGACTGTATGGGGACTCGGCAAGTGACAGTGGGTGTTTTTTTTCTCTCTCCTTGACAGCCTCAGGGTGCCTTGTTGCTAGAGCAGTGTCGGGTAGAAAGAGAGGACAGCCTTGCCTTCTCTATCAGTGAGTCCAAAACTGATCTCCTCTGCATTCATTGTTGGGTTGGCTGTGACTCACTTTTGTTTGACTTTTTTGTAATTTAGCAGATGCTCTTATCCAGAACAAACATTGCTAGAGTGCCCAACAAGAAAAGGAAAAACAAAGTCCTTTTTAAGCTTTAGTCACTGTACAAAATCATTGTGGGAACTGCTGTCCTAAGGAACCAATCTTCTCTCAGCTTTCCTAGATGAGGCAGAGAGGAAGTACCTGTTTGAGTGTGACTCACAGGAGCAGTGTCAGGAGTGGATTGACTCCATCATCAAGGCCAGGTAATATAGAACTGCCCCATTTCACTTGTCTATTAGCGCAGAGGGTACAGCTACAGAAGCTCTTCAGGACCAGGGTGGGTGACTATTTTTGCATGACTCATCCTAGTTGCCACTCTGTTCCTCATCTGTCCTACAGTTATGAGTTCATGAGGAAGAACTTGATCTTCTATCGCACAGAGATCCACCGGCTGACCGGCAAGGTAAGACAGACGGACCCGTTATCTGGATGGTCTCTTCTAATTTATATACTTAACAAAGTAACTCTACACAACCTGAATACACACTGATTACCTTCTCCTAGGACCCTCTGGAGCAGTATGGTATTGAAGATGAGACGCGCTTCCAGGTCACTAGTGGCCTACAGCTCATGCATAAAGACATTTAAGATGTACTGTAGCCCCGGCCTACCTATGATGGACTTCTCATCACACCAACCACATCCCTTAGCATCTCAATATTATAGTGGTATTTTCTTGCTCAAGAGTCCAACCTAGGTAAATGGGGAAAGCCTCTTATATTTTAGATTAATTGTTGGTTGTAATGATATGGCCTCCTATATCCACGTACTGTACAACTGTTTCACGGGCTACTGCAGAGATATTCAAAGTTTTTACTCAATTTTATTCCCGGCAGAATTTCTGGGGATTTTTTTTTTTTTTTTTTCTACAATATTAACTTTAACCCTTCTGTCACCTGCTGTACATTTAGTAATTTCACTCATTGAGTTGGCTGACTGTGTGATTCTCATTTCCTATATGTGTAAATATTTTTTTCTACTATGGTTTTCTAGTGTAAGAAGTTGTATTCTTAGTACAAT
>NW_027001976.1:5000-70000 GCF_036934945.1 Oncorhynchus masou masou
ACAGAGAGAGAGAGGGGACACGGACAGAGAGAGAGAGAGAGAGAGAGATAGGGAGGGGACGGACAGAGAGAGAGAGAGGGGGAGAGGGGACGGACAGAGAGAGAGAGAGAGGGGGGACGGACAGAGAGAGAGAGAGAGGGGGACGGACAGAGAGAGAGAGGGGGACGGACAGAGAGAGAGATGGGGACGGACAGACAGAGGGACGGACAGACAGAGGGACGGACAGACAGAGGGACGGACAGACAGAGGGACGGACAGACAGACAGAGAGAGAGGGGGACGGACAGAGAGAGAGAGAGAGAGAGGGGGACGGACAGAGAGAGAGAGAGGGGGACGGACAGAGAGAGAGAGGGACACGGACAGAGAGAGAGAGAGAGGGGGACGGACAGAGAGAGAGAGAGGAGGGGGACGGACAGAGAGAGGGACAGGGACACGGACAGAGAGAGAGAGAGAGGAGAGGGACAGGACAGAGAGAGAGAGAGAGAGGGGGACGGACAGACGGACAGAGAGAGAGGGGACGGACAGAGAGAGAGAGAGAGGGGACGGACAGAGAGAGAGAGAGAGGGGGGACGGACAGAGAGAGAGAGAGAGAGGGGACGGACAGAGAGAGAGAGAGAGAGGGGACGGACAGAGAGAGAGAGAGAGGGACGGACAGACAGAGAGAGAGAGAGGGGGACGGACAGAGAGAGAGAGAGAGACAGAGAGAGAGAGGGGGACAGACAGAGAGAGAGATGGGGACGGACAGACAGAGGGACGGACAGACAGAGGGACGGACAGACAGACAGAGAGAGAGGGGGACGGACAGAGAGAGAGAGAGAGAGAGGGGGACGGACAGAGAGAGAGAGAGGGAGACGGACAGAGAGAGAGAGAGAGAGAGAGGGACACGGACAGAGAGAGAGAGAGAGAGAGAGGGACACGGACAGAGAGAGAGAGTGGGGGACGGACAGAGAGAGAGGGGGACGGACAGAGAGAGAGAGAGAGAGGGGGGCGGACAGAGAGAAGAGAGAGGGGGACGGACAGAGAGAGAGAGAGAGAGGGGACGGACAGAGAGAGAGAGGGGACGGACAGAGAGAGAGAGAGAGGGGGACGGACAGAGAGAGAGAGAGGAGACGGACAGAGAGAGAGATGGGGACGGACAGACAGAGGGACAGGACAGACAGAGGGAGGGACAGACAGACAGAGAGAGGAGGGACGGACAGACAGAGAGAGAGAGAGAGAGAGAGAGGGACGGACAGAGAGAGAGAGAGGGACACGGACAGAGAGGACAGAGAGAGAGAGGGACACGGACAGAGAGAGGGACACGGACAGAGAGAGAGAGGGACACGGACAGAGAGAGAGAGAGAGGAGAGACAGAGAGGGACACGGACAGAGAGAGAGAGAGAGGGACACGGACAGAGAGAGAGAGGGACACGGACAGAGAGAGAGAGAGAGGGACACGGACAGAGAGAGAGGGACACGGACAGAGAGAGAGAGAGAGGGACACGGACAGAGAGAGAGAGGGACACGGACAGAGAGAGAGAGAGAGAGGGACACGGACAGAGAGGGACACGGACAGAGAGAGAGAGAGAGAGAGAGAGGGACACGGACAGAGAGAGAGAGAGGGACACGGACAGAGAGAGAGGACACGGACAGAGAGAGAGGGACACGGACAGAGACAGAGACAGAGAGAGGGACACGGACAGAGAGAGAGGGACACGGACAGAGAGAGAGAGAGGACACGGACAGAGAGAGAGAGAGGGACACGGACAGAGAGAGAGAGAGAGGGACACGGACAGAGAGGGACACGGACACGGACAGAGAGAGAGAGGGACACGGACAGAGAGAGAGAGAGAGGGGGACACGGACAGAGAGAGAGAGAGGGGGACACGGACAGAGAGAGAGAGAGGGGAGACAGAGAGAGAGAGGACACGGACAGAGAGAGAGAGAGAGAGAGGGACACGGACAGAGAGAGAGAGGGACACGGACAGAGAGAGAGAGAGAGGGACACGGACAGAGAGAGAGAGAGAGGGACACGGACAGAGAGAGAGAGAGAGGGACACGGACAGAGAGAGAGAGAGAGAGGGACACGGACAGAGAGAGAGAGAGAGAGGGACACGGACAGAGAGAGAGAGAGAGGGACACGGACAGAGAGAGAGAGAGAGAGAGGGACACGGACAGAGAGAGAGAGAGAGGGACACGGACAGAGAGAGAGAGAGAGAGGGACACGGACAGAGAGAGAGGGACACGGACAGAGAGAGAGAGAGAGAGGGACACGGACAGAGAGAGAGAGAGAGGACACGGACAGAGAGAGAGAGGGGACACGGACAGAGAGAGAGAGAGGGACACGGACAGACAGAGAGAGAGAGGGGGACACGGACAGAGAGAGAGAGAGAGAGACAGGAGGGAGACGGACAGAGACAGAGACGGACAGAGAGAGGGACGGACAGAGAGAGAGAGAGGGACACGGACAGAGAGAGAGAGAGGGGGACACGGACAGAGAGAGAGAGAGAGGGGGACACGGACAGAGAGAGAGAGAGAGAGGGACACGGACAGAGAGAGAGAGAGAGAGGGACACGGACAGAGAGAGAGAGAGAGAGGGACAGACAGAGAGAGAGAGGGACACGGACAGAGAGAGAGGAGGGACACGGACAGAGAGAGAGGAGGGACACGGACAGAGAGAAGAGAGAGAGGACACGGACAGAGAGAGAGAGGGACACGGACAGAGAGAGAGGGACACGGACAGAGGGACACGGACACGGACAGAGAGAGAGGGACACGGACAGAGAGAGAGAGAGGGACACAGGACAGAGAGAGAGAGAGGGGACGGACAGAGAGAGAGAGGGGACGACGGAGAGAGAGAGAGAGAGGGACGGACAGAGAGAGAGAGAGAGGGACGGACAGAGAGAGAGAGAGAGGGGGACGGACAGAGAGAGAGAGAGAGAGGGGGACGGACAGAGAGAGAGAGAGAGGGGGACGGACAGAGAGAGAGAGAGAGGGGGACGGACAGAGAGAGAGAGAGAGAGGGGACGGACAGAGAGACAGAGAGAGAGAGAGGGGGACGGACAGAGAGAGAGAGAGAGAGGGGACGGACAGAGAGAGAGAGAGAGAGGGGGACGGACAGAGAGAGAGAGAGAGAGGGACGGACGAGACAGAGAGAGAGAGAGAGAGAGAGGGGGACGGACAGAGAGAGAGAGAGAGAGGGGGACGGACAGAGAGAGAGAGAGAGAGGGGCACGGACAGAGAGAGAGAGAGGGGCACTGACAGAGAGAGAGAGAGAGACGGACAGAGAGAGAGAGAGAGGGGACGGACAGAGAGAGAGAGAGAGGGGGACGGACAGAGAGAGAGAGAGAGGGGACGGACAGAGAGAGAGAGAGAGAGGGACGGACAGACAGAGAGAGAGAGGGGGACGGACAGAGAGAGAGAGAGAGGGACGGACAGAGAGAGAGAGAGGGGACGGACAGAGAGAGAGAGAGAGGGACGGACAGAGAGAGAGAGAGGGACGGACAGAGAGAGAGAGAGAGGAGGGACAGACAGAGAGACGGACAGACAGAGGGACGGACAGACAGAGGGACGGACAGACAGAGGGACGGACGACAGACAGAGAGAGAGGGACGGACAGACAGAGAGAGAGAGAGGGACGGACAGACAGAGAGAGAGAGAGAGGGACGGACAGACAGAGAGAGAGAGACGGACAGACAGACAGAGAGGGACGGACAGAGAGACAGAGGGGACGGACAGACAGAGGGGCGGACAGACAGAGGGACGGACAGACAGAGGGGCGGACAGGGGCGGACAGAGAGACAGAGGGACGGACAGGCAGACAGGGACCACGGACAGGCAGACAGACAGAGGGACGGACAGACAGACAGAGGGACGGACAGACAGACAGAGGGACGGACAGACAGACAGAGGGACAGACAGAGAGGGACGGACAGACAGAGGGACGGACAGACAGACAGAGGGAGGGACAGACAGGACAGGACGGACAGACAGACAGAGGGACGGACAGACAGACAGAGGGACGGACAGACAGACAGAGGGACGGACAGACAGACAGAGGGACGGACAGACAGACAGAGAGATAGGGACGGACAGGCAGACAGAGAGAGAGGGACGGACAGGCAGACAGAGACAGAGGGACGGACAGGCAGACAGACAGACAGACAGAGGGACGGACAGACAGAGGGAAAGACAGAGATAGGGACGGACAGGCAGAGGGACTGGACAGACCAGAGAGGGACGGACAGACAGACGGAGAGAGGGACGGACAGACAGACAGAGGACGGACAGAGAGAGAGAGAAGGACGACGAGAAAGAGAAGGACAACAGACAGAGGGAAGAAGGCACAGAGGACGGACGGACAGACAGAGAGGGATGGACGGACAGACAGAGAGGGAGGGACGGACAGACAGAGAGTGGGAGGGACTGACAGAGGGACGGAGCAGAGAGAGCGAGAGAGAGAGGGACGGACAGACAGAGGACGGACAGACAGAGGGACGATGACAGAGGGACGGACGGACTGACAGACGGACGGACAGACGGACAGACGGAGGGAGAGAGGGATGGACAGACAGAGAGAGAGGGACGACAGACAGACAGAGAGAGAGGGACGGACAGACAGACAGAGAGGGGACAGAGAGAACAGACAGACAGAGAGGGAGAGAGGGGCAGACAGAGGAGAGAGAGGGCGGACAGAGGAAAGGCAGACAGAGAGGGACGGACAGAGAGACAGAGGGACGGACAGACAGAAGAAGGGGGCGGACAGAGAGACAGACAGAGGGGACGGACAGAGAGACAGAGGGGGACGGACAGAGAGAGAGGAGAGGGGACGGACAGAGAGAGAGAGGGGGACGGACAGACAGAGAGAGGGGGACGGACAGAGAGAGAGGGGGACGGACAGAGAGAGAGAGAGGGACCGGACAGAGAGAGAGAGAGGGACGGACAGAGAGAAGAGGGACGGACAGAGAGACATTTCCCATGAAGTTAATTTCATATCACATGTAACAAGACAGTTCAGTTACCAGAGAAATGGATGATCCTCTGTGTGAGAGAGCTGCTCCAGCTCAGTGCTTCTCTTCCTCAGCTCAGCGATCTCCTGCTTCAGTTGCTCCCAGGAGTCCTTCAGCTTGACTCACTTGAGCCTTCTCTTGGGCTCCTGATCAGCTCCTTCACCTCAGAGCTCCTTCTCTCAATGGAGCGGATCAGCTCAGTAAAGATCTGATCACTGTCCTCCACTGCTGACTGTGCAGAGCGCTGGAGAGAGAGAGAGAGAGACAGAGAGAGAGAGAGACAGAACAGAGCAGAATTAGGCCGATACCCACTAATTATCAAAAAAAAAAAAAAAAGAATTACTTACGGACAGAGAGAGAGAGAGGGGGACGGACAGAGAGAGAGAGAGGGGGAGGACAGAGAGACAGAGAGGGGGACGGACAGAGAGAGAGAGAGGGGGACGCCGGACAGAGAGAGAGAGGGGCGGACAGAGAGAGAGAGAGGCGGACAGAGAGAGAGGGGGACGGACAGAGAGAGAGGACGGACACAGGGAGGGGGACGGACAGAGAGAGAGAGAGGGGGACGACAGAGAGAGAGAGAGGGACGGACAGGAGAGAGAGGATGGACAGAGGACTGATAACTCTGGAGAGAGAGAGAGAGAGGGACGGACAGAGAGAGAGAGCGAGGGGGCGGACAGAGAGAGCGAGGGGCGGACAGAGAGAGCGAGGGGGCGGACAGAGAGAGAGAGAGAGGGGGCGGACAGAGAGAGAGCGAGGGGGCGGACAGAGAGAGAGAGGGGGCGGACAGAGAGAGCGAGGGGGCGGACAGAGAGAGAGAGGGGGGCGGACAGAGAGAGCGAGGGGGCGGACAGAGAGAGCGAGGGGCGGACAGAGAGAGCGAGGGGCGGACAGAGAGAGCGGGCGGACAGAGAGAGCGAGAGGGCGGACAGAGAGAGCGAGGGGCGGACAGAGAGAGCGAGGGGGCGGACAGAGAGAGCGAGGGGCGGACAGAGAGAGAGAGGGGCGGACAGAGAGAGCGAGAGGGGCGGACAGAGAGAGCGAGAGGGGCGGACAGAGAGAGCGAGAGGGGCGGACAGAGAGAGCGAGAGGGGGCGGACAGAGCGAGAGGGGGCGGACAGAGAGAGCGAGAGGGGCGGACAGAGAGAGCGAGAGGGGCGGACAGAGAGAGCGAGAGGGGCGGACAGAGAGAGCGAGAGGGGCGGACAGAGAGAGCGAGAGGGGCGGACAGAGAGAGCGAGAGGGGCGGACAGAGAGAGCGAGAGGGGCGGACAGAGAGAGCGAGAGGGGCGGACAGAGAGAGCGAGAGGGGCGGACAGAGAGAGAGAGAGGGGCGGACAGAGAGAGCGAGAGGGGCGGACAGAGAGAGCGAGAGGGGCGGACAGAGAGAGCGAGAGGGGCGGACAGAGAGAGCGAGAGAGGCGGACAGAGAGAGCGAGAGGGGCGGACAGAGAGAGCGAGAGGGGCGGACAGAGAGAGCGAGAGGGGCGGACAGAGAGAGCGAGAGGGGCGGACAGAGAGAGCGAGAGGGGCGGACAGAGAGAGCGAGAGGGGCGGACAGAGAGAGCGAGAGGGGCGGACAGAGAGAGCGAGAGGGGCGGACAGAGAGAGCGAGAGGGGCGGACAGAGAGAGCGAGAGGGGCGGACAGAGAGAGCGAGAGGGGCGGACAGAGAGAGCGAGAGAGGGCGGACAGAGAGAGCGAGAGGGGCGGACAGAGAGAGCGAGAGGGGCGGACAGAGAGAGCGAGAGGGGGACGGACAGAGAGAGCGAGAGGGGCGGACAGAGAGAGAGCGAGAGGGGCGGACAGAGAGAGCGAGAGGGGCGGACAGAGAGAGCGAGAGGGGCGGACAGAGAGAGCGAGAGGGGCGGACAGAGAGAGCGAGAGGGGCGGACAGAGAGAGCGAGAGGGGCGGACAGAGAGAGCGAGAGGGGCGGACAGAGAGAGCGAGAGGGCGGACAGAGAGAGCGAGAGGGGCGGACAGAGAGAGCGAGAGGGGCGGACAGAGAGAGAGAGAGGGGCGGACAGAGAGAGCGAGAGGGGCGGACAGAGAGAGCGAGAGGGGCGGACAGAGAGAGCGAGAGGGGCGGACAGAGAGAGCGAGAGGGGCGGACAGAGAGAGCGAGAGGGGCGGACAGAGAGAGAGAGAGGGGCGGACAGAGAGAGCGAGAGGGGCGGACAGAGAGAGAGAGAGGCGGACAGAGAGAGAGAGGGACGGAAAGAGAGAGAGGGGGCGGACAGAGAGAGAGAGGGGGGCGGACAGAGAGAGAGAGGGGGACGGACAGAGAGCGAGAGGGGGGACAGACAGAGAGAGACAGGGGGCGGACAGAGAGAGAGAGAGAGGGGGCGGACAGAGAGAGAGAGAGGGGGCGGACAGAGAGAGAGAGAGAGGGGCGGACAGAGAGAGAGAGAGAGAGGGAGGCGGACAGAGAGAGAGAGAGAGAGGGGGCGGACAGAGAGAGAGAGGGGCGGACAGAGAGAGAGAGAGAGGGGGCGGACAGAGAGAGAGAGAGGGGGACGGACAGAGAGAGAGAGAGGGGGACGGACAGAGAGAGAGGGGGGACGGACAGAGAGCGAGAGGGGGACGGACAGAGAGCGAGAGGGGGACGGACAGAGAGCGAGAGAGGGGGGACGGACAGAGAGCGAGAGAGGGGGACGGACAGAGAGCGAGAGGGGGGGACGGACAGAGAGCGAGAGGGGGGACGGACAGAGAGCGAGGGGGCGGACAGAGAGAGCGAGAGGGGCGGACAGAGAGAGCGAGAGGGGCGGACAGAGAGAGCGAGAGGGGCGGACAGAGAGAGCGAGAGGGGCGGACAGAGAGAGCGAGAGGGGCGGACAGAGAGAGCGAGAGGGGCGGACAGAGAGAGCGAGAGGGGCGGACAGAGAGAGCGAGAGGGGCGGACAGAGAGAGCGAGAGGGGCGGACAGAGAGAGCGAGAGGGGCGGACAGAGAGAGCGAGAGGGGCGGACAGAGAGAGCGAGAGGGGCGGACAGAGAGAGCGAGAGAGAGAGAGAGAGAGGCGGACAGAGAGCGAGAGAGGCGGACAGAGAGCGAGAGAGGGGCGGACAGAGAGCGAGAGGGGAGGACAGAGAGGGAGAGGGGAGGACAGAGAGAGAGAGGGGAGGACAGAGAGAGAGAGGGGAGGACAGAGAGAGAGAGGGGAGGACAGAGAGAGAGAGGGGCGGACAGAGAGAGAGAGGGGCGGACAGAGAGAGAGAGGGGCGGACAGAGAGAGAGAGGGACAGACAGAGAGAGAGGGGGACGGACAGAGAGAGAGAGAGAGGGGGACGGACAGAGAGAGAGAGAGAGAGGGGGACGGACAGAGAGAGAGAGAGAGGGGGACGGACAGAGAGAGAGAGAGAGAGAGAGAGAGAGAGAGAGAGAGAGGGGGACAGACAGAGAGAGAGAGAGAGAGAGAGAGGGGGACAGACAGAGAGAGCGAGAGGGGCGGACAGAGAGAGCGAGAGGGGCGAACAGAGAGAGCGAGAGGGGCGGACAGAGAGAGCGAGAGGGGCGGACAGAGAGAGAGAGAGGGGGCGGACAGAGAGAGCGAGAGGGGCGGACAGAGAGAGCGAGAGGGGCGGACAGAGAGAGCGAGAGGGGCGGACAGAGAGAGCGAGAGGGGCGGACAGAGAGAGCGAGAGGGGCGGACAGAGAGAGCGAGAGGGGCGGACAGAGAGAGCGAGAGGGGCGGACAGAGAGAGCGAGAGGGGCGGACAGAGAGAGCGAGAGGGGCGGACAGAGAGAGCGAGAGGGGCGGACAGAGAGAGCGAGAGGGGCGGACAGAGAGAGCGAGAGGGGCGGACAGAGAGAGCGAGAGGGGCGGACAGAGAGAGCGAGAGGGGCGGACAGAGAGAGCGAGAGGGGCGGACAGAGAGAGCGAGAGGGGCGGACAGAGAGAGCGAGAGGGCGGACAGAGAGAGCGAGAGGGGCGGACAGAGAGCGAGAGGGGCGGACAGAGAGAGTGAGAGAGAGAGAGAGAGAGACAGGCGGACAGACAGAGGGGGAGGACAGAGAGCGAGAGGGGAGGACAGAGAGCGAGAGGGGAGGACAGAGAGAGAGAGGGGAGGACAGAGAGAGAGAGGGGAGGACAGAGAGAGTGAGGGGCGGAAAGAGAGAGAGAGGGGCGGACAGAGAGAGAGGGGCGGACAGAGAGAGAGAGGGGGACGGACAGAGAGAGAGAGAGAGGGGGACGGACAGAGAGAGAGAGAGAGGGGGACGGACAGAGAGAGAGAGAGAGGGGGACGGACAGAGAGAGAGAGAGAGGGGGACGGACAGAGAGAGAGAGAGAGGGGGACGGACAGAGAGAGAGAGAGAGGGGGACGGACAGAGAGAGAGAGAGAGAGGGACGGACAGAGAGAGAGAGAGAGGGGGACGGACAGAGAGAGAGAGAGGGGGACGGACAGAGAGAGAGAGAGAGGGGGACGGACAGAGAGAGAGAGAGAGAGAGAGAGAGAGAGAGAGAGAGAGAGAGAGAGAGAGAGAGAGAGAGAGGGGGACAGACAGACAGAGAGAGAGGGACGAACGGACAGAGAGAGAGGGGCGGACAGAGAGAGAGAGAGGGGGACAGACAGACAGAGAGAGAGAGGGACGAACGGACAGAGAGAGAGGGGCGGACAGAGAGAGAGAGAGAGAGAGAGAGAGAGAGAGGGGGACAGACAGAGAGAGCGAGAGAGGGGGACGGACAGAGAGAGAGAGGGACGGACAGAGAGAGAGAGAGAGAGAGAGAGAGGGGGACAGACAGAGAGAGCGAGAGGGGCGGACAGAGAGAGCGATAGGGGCGGACAGAGAGAGCGACGGACAGAGAGAGCGAGAGGGGCGGACAGAGAGCGACGGACAGAGAGAGAGCGAGAGGGGCGGACAGAGAGAGCGACGGACAGAGAGAGCGAGAGGGGCGGACAGAGAGAGCGACGGACAGAGAGAGCGAGAGGGGCGGACAGAGAGAGCGACGGACAGAGAGAGCGAGAGGGGCGGACAGAGAGAGCGAGAGGGGCGGACAGAGAGAGAGAGGGAGGGACAGAGAGAGAGAGGGAGGGACAGAGAGAGAGAGGGAGGGACAGAGAGAGAGAGGGAGGGACAGAGAGAGAGAGGGAGAGAGAGAGGGACGGACAGACAGAGAGAGAGAGGGACGGACAGACAGAGAGAGAGGGACGGACAGACAGACAGAGAGAGGGACGGACAGACAGAGAGAGAGAGGGACGGACAGACAGACAGACAGACAGAGAGAGAGAGAGAGAGAGAGAGGGAGGGACAGAGAGAGAGAGAGAGAGAGAGAGAGGGGGACAGACAGACGAACGGACAGAGAGAGAGGGGCGGACAGAGAGAGAGGGACGGACGGACAGAGAGAGAGAGGGAGGGACGGACAGACAGAGAGAGAGAGGGACGGACAGACAGACAGAGAGAGAGAGGGACGGACAGAGAGAGAGAGAGCGCGAGAGAGAGAGAGAGAGGGGCGGACAGAGAGAGAGGGATGGACAGAGAGAGAGAGGGAGGGACGGACAGACAGACAGAGAGGGACGGACAGACAGAGAGGGACGGACAGACAGAGAGACAGACAGAGAGGGACGGACAGACAGACAGAGAGGGACGGACAGACAGACAGACAGAGAGGGACGGACAGACGGACAGAGAGAGAGACAGGACAACATAATGATTGAGATGAATAGTTTCACATGAAGTTAATTTCATATCACATGTAACAAGACAGTTTAGTTACCTGGAGGAAATGGATGTGATCCTCTGTGTGTGAGAGCTGCTCCAGCTCAGTGCTTCTCTTCCTCAGCTCAGCGATCTCCTGCTTCAGTTGCTCCAGGAGTCCTTCAGCTTGACTCACTTGAGCCTTCTCTTGGGCTCTGATCAGCTCCTTCACCTCAGAGCTCCTTCTCTCAATGGAGCGGATCAGCTCAGTAAAGATCTGATCACTGTCCTCCACTGCTGACTGTGCAGAGCGCTTGAGAGACAGAGACAGAGAGAGAGACAGAGAGAGAGACAGAGAGAGAGACAGAGAGAGAGACAGAGAGAGAGAGAGAGAGAGAGAGAGAGACAGAGAGAGAGAGAGAGAGAGAGAGAGAGACAGAGAGACAGAGAGAGAGAGAGAGAGAGACAGAGAGAGAGATAGACAGGTTCAGTCAGAACTCTGCTCTCCAGGTCCACCAGGCCTTGTTCTCCCTCCTGGACAGACAGGTACAGAACACCTCTTGGTCCTGCTCTACTCTCCTCCCTCCTGGACAGACAGGTACAGAACACCTCTTGGTCCTGCTCTACTCTCGTCCCTCCTGGACAGACAGGTACAGAACACCTCTTGGTCCTGCTCTACTCTCCTCCCTCCTGGACAGACAGGTACAGAACACCTCTTGGTCCTGCTCTACTCTCCTCCCCCCTGGACAGACAGGTACAGAACACCTCTTGGTCCTGCTCTACTCTCCTCCCTCCTGGACAGACAGGTACAGAGCACCTCTTGGTCCTGCTCTACTCTCCCCCCTCCTGGACAGACAGGTACAGAACACCTCTTGGTCCTGCTCTACTCTCCTCCCTCCTGGACAGACAGGTACAGAACACCTCTTGGTCCTGCTCTACTCTCCTCCCTCCTGGACAGACAGGTACAGGACACCTCTTGGTCCTGCTCTACTCTCCTCCCTCCTGGACAGACAGGTACAGGACACCTCTTGGTCCTGCTCTACTCTCCTCCCTCCTGGACAGACAGGTACAGAACACCTCTTGGTCCTGCTCTACTCTCCTCCCTCCTGGACAGACAGGTACAGAACACCTCTTGGTCCTGCTCTACTCTCCCCCTTCCTGGACAGACAGGTACAGAACACCTCTTGGTCCTGCTCTACTCTCCTCCCTCCTGGACAGACAGGTACAGAACACCTCTTGGTCCTGCTCTACTCTCCTCCCTCCTGGACAGACAGGTACAGAACACCTCTTGGTCCTGCTCTACTCTCCTCCCTCCTGGACAGACAGGTACAGAACACCTCTTGGTCCTGCTCTACTCTCCTCCCTCCTGGACAGACAGGTACAGAACACCTCTTGGTCCTGCTCTACTCTCCTCCCTCCTGGACAGACAGGTACAGAACACCTCTTGGTCCTGCTCTACTCTCCTCCCTCCTGGACAGACAGGTACAGAACACCTCTTGGTCCTGCTCTACTCTCCTCCCTCCTGGACAGACAGGTACAGAACACCTCTTGGTCCTGCTCTGCTCTACTCTCCTCCCTCCTGGACAGACAGGTACAGAACACCTCTTGGTCCTGCTCTACTCTCCTCCCTCCTGGACAGACAGGTACAGAACACCTCTTGGTCCTGCTCTACTCTCCTCCCTCCTGGACAGACAGGTACAGAACACCTCTTGGTCCTGCTCTACTCTCCTCCCTCCTGGACAGACAGGTACAGAACACCTCTTGGTCCTGCTCTACTCTCCTCCCTCCTGGACAGACAGGTACAGAACACCTCTTGGTCCTGCTCTACTCTCCTCCCTCCTGGACAGACAGGTACAGAACACCTCTTGGTCCTGCTCTACTCTCCTCCCTCCTGGACAGACAGGTACAGAACACCTCTTGGTCCTGCTCTACTCTCCTCCCTCCTGGACAGATAGGTACAGGACACCTCTTGGTATATAATATATATCTCATATCATCATTCAGAACTTTAAGCATATCTTTGGGAGGACGCCCAGCCTGTTTGACAAAGATAAACAAATAATTTTTTCCAAATTTGTGCTGACAAAATAATCAAATGTAATGTTTTTTACCAAAAACTCTACATGGAAAGCAGAAAGCTGTGATCAATTAAATACAACGTTAACTAGATATTATCTGTGTCATTTATAGCCTGGCACAGATAGTAAAACTACATTAAATACAACGTTAACTTGATATTATCTGTGTCATTTATAGCCTGGCACAGATAGTAAAACTACATTAAATACAACGTTAACTAGATATTATCTGTGTCATTTATAGCCTGGCACAGATAGTAAAACTACTGTAGCGACCCGCACAGACAGCTGTGTGTTATGTGTTCGGCTAGTAGCTGGTTGTGTTGTACTTACCAGTTCCCAGTGTTCGCGGGGTCCGACATGCCAATCAACCTGCTATCTGCCAATCACAGGAATGCCTGGGATGTTCTGATGCCGGGCATCCTGGTGGTTGGCGGAGTGGCGTGGAGGGGGCGGGGCATTGGAAGTTAAGCTTCAGCCTTTGTTCTCTCTCTGACGTCTGGGCTTCACAAGAGAAGGTCCCGATTGGCTTGTGGGGTATCTTTCATTTATTTGGCGTGAGCTCAGGCCAAACAGTAGCCTGTGTAAAGTTGCTAATAAACCGTCAATTCGTAACTCAATCCTCTGTCTGGACAATTGTTCCTTTATGATCGAGTCAGGTCATTACACTACATTAAATACAACGTTAACTAGATATCATCGCCACATAACTTATGTCGAATTTAAAAGACACCGTTACCGTTAGTAACGTCTGTTACACTGTAACTTACAGGCAGCCTCACATAAAACCCTATTGGTTAACAAAGCTTTGATTATGACCAAAGTCTATAGTAGTGAAAACTCTCTCTCTATTCTAACTTACCACACATTCACATCACTGCCTCGACATGAATGTGTCCTGTCAGAGCCGTTTCCTGTCCGTTAACTGTTAACAGTCTCGAGCCACAGCTTAACCAATGAGCTACAAGGAGGACTGACAGTCACGAGCGGTGCAGCAGCCTCTGCAGCAGCAGCCTCCCCCGGGTCCTAGTGCCCGCCCGGTAAGACGGTTAAGATGCGATGGAACGGTTGACGGAGAGAAAATAAATCAGAGAGAAAATATATTGACTGATATATTGAATTGTTTAGGGAAGCTTTAGCTTTGGCTTTAATACATTCTGAAAATACTTGAAAATAAAAATAAAAATAATAGTAGCCCTCCTCAGGAACAACAAAACCCTCACAGACCAACTTCTTCTTCTATGATATAATGGAGGTCCTCAAACCAACGTTAAAGGTGCATGGCGCCACCTACTGTTCTGGAGTGTGTTCAATCACGGTTTACACCTCTAAATCCTCCTACCGAACTCAGTACTTCTGAGAAAATCAGAGTCATACTAACTTCTAATAGAACCTCACCCATCCCCCAAATCCCTTCCAAGTGTAATGTTTACTGTTCATTTCTGATTGTTTATTTCACTTTTGTTTATTGTCTATTTCACTTGCTTTGGCAATGTAAACATATATTTCCATGCCAATAAAGCCCTATGAATTTAATTCAATTGAGAGAGAGACAGTTCCATTTTAATGTATAGGGGACATGAGTCGTCATGGTTACTCATGGTTATGTGATGATGCAGCCCAGTCGGTTACATGAACCAGTCTATTCTCTGAAAGGGGTCCAGACAGCCTGTTCCCAACAGTGGGGTCAGTGGGATTGGACAGGGGCCCCTCTCTCTCTCTCTCTCTCTCTCTGACTGGAGGAGAGAAGTGAAATGGTGTGTCTCCTCTGGTCAACAATACTCACCTTGAAAGACTCCACAGCTTTTTGGAGCTTCTTCAGCTCCTTCTCTCTCTCCTGGAATCTCTGCTGGACCTTCTGCTGACTCATCCCCAGCTGCCTCTGTGGAGAATCACTCTTCAATGAGCTATCAAGCTTTATTAGTCCAGTAGATCAATAGTATAGTAATGTGACATAGGACCCATAGAGAGGAAGGTCTACAATCCTGAGGAAGTCCCTTTACAATATTATATTATGTTGCTATGTGAATGATTATAGTTTTTATGGCAGGATTTCATGTATCAAGGTGTTGAGGCTGAACTTTGGACTCAAAAAACGCTATTCAGAATGATAATAGTGTTTGACTTTAGAAAATGGTGATACATTTGGAGAATCTGGGTTAACATATCTATATACTCAAGGTTTGTGTTCATATTTGTTCTGCTGTGGATCCATTTCATTTAAATGATCTCATATTCAAACAGATTTAGTTCCTACTTTATTTTTAATTCTTTGTTTATCAGACAGCCACCAACAAGTTGTTCTGGTCTTACCTGTTTCTCAGTCCTCTCTGCTGCAGCTGACACTGTATCATGGCCTTTATGTTCATCCATCACACACAGCAGACAGATACACTGCTGATCGGTACGACAGTAAACCTCCAGCAGTTTGTCATGATGAGAACAGATCTTCTCCTGTAGTTGTGCGGTGGCTTTGACCAGCTTGTGCTTCTTGAAAGCAGGAGACTCATAGTGAGGTTGGAGGTGAGTCTCACAGTAAGAGGCCAGACACACCAGACAGGACATGAGGGCTTTCTGCTTTCTGGTCCCAGTGCAGAAATCACACGCCACATCTCCAGGTCCAGCATAGCACAGAGCAGGAGGGGAGCAGCCTGGAGTCCTGTCTTCCTTAGTTTCTCCACCAGCTCAGCCAACATGTTATTTTTCCTCAGATTAGGCCTTGGAGTGAAGGTCTCTCTGCACTGAGGACAGCTATAGACCCCTTTCAGAACATCCTGATCCCAGCAGCCCTCAATACAGCTCCTACAGTAACTGTGTCCACAGGCAGTAGTGACCGGCTCCTTCAGTAGATCCAGACAGACAGAACAACAGAACTGGTCCTGGTCCAGCAGAACTCCCTGTTGAGCCATTTGGACGGTTGTTCACTCTCACACAGACAGACGACAGAGAGACTCAGATCAGTTTCGTTTCCTCAGAAGAGAGTTTGTGAAGGGGAGGGACTTCCTGGTTCTGCCAAAGGGGTGGGGTTAGAAGGAGGGAGGGGTTAGAGGAATGGAGGAAGAGAGAGAGGCACTGCATGCAACAGCAAGAGGGAGACAAATAGTTTTGTTCCAAGGTTAGAGCCCTTAACATGGAACAAATGACATAATGAATCTTAAAATGTGAGTTGTTAGAGTATATGAAGGGTAACAGTTTCTATGAAGTACGTATGTATCATTATTTTAATGACCTTTATAATGCCTTATAATACACCTATGTGTTGTAATTAATCAATAAGGACTGAGGAGGTGTGGTATATAGTTAATATACAGTACCACAGATAAGGACTGAGGAGGTGTGGTATATAGTTAATATACAGTACCACAGATAAGGACTGAGGAGGTGTGGTATATAGTTAATATACAGTACCACAGATAAGGACTGAGGTGGTGTGGTATATAGTTAATATACAGTACCACAGATAAGGACTGAGGAGGTGTGGTATATAGTTAATATACAGTACCACAGATAAGGACTGAGGAGGTGTGGTATATAGTTAATATACAGTACCACAGATAAGGACTGAGGTGGTGTGGTATATAGTTAATATACAGTACCACAGATAAGGACTGAGGTGGTGTGGTATATAGTTAATATACAGTACCACAGATAAGGACTGAGGAGGTGTGAGACAATGAGACAATGTCATTATAATATTAATAAGTAATAATAATAATCTAATAATTGTTATTCTGTCATTCTGGAGACTTTCTGTGGAGAAGGTATAAGACCAGCAGGAAGTCTGTTTTTTGGACTTCGTTTCACCTGAGATGCCGTTTGTCTGTCCACATACGACCATTGTGTGTGCTTAAACGTGTGTGTAAATGTGCATGTGTAATTCTATGTGTGTTTGTATGTACTGCGTGGGTGTGTGGCCTTTAGCCTGTGTGTTTATTTGTACTGCATGGGTATGTGGCCATTAGCCTGTGTGGGCGTTTGTCCCATTCCGACAGTCCCGCTAGAGCACGTTGGCCGGAAAATGACTCTTGGCAGAAGTCCAAATCCACTAGAAACGTCCTCTAATTCTTATAGCTTCCCCACAGACAGTTCAATAGAAACCAGTAGCACTTTAGAGGCAGTTGCCCCTATATACATAGAAATCAGTAGCACTTTAGAGGCAGTTAACCCTATATACATAGAAATCAGTAGCACTTTAGAGGCGGTTGCCCCTATATACATAGAAATCAGTAGCACTTTAGAGGCAGTTGCCCCTATATACATAGAAATCAGTAGCACTTTAGAGGCAGTTGCCCCTATATACATAGAAATCAGTAGCACTTTAGAGGCGGTTGCCCCTATATACATAGAAATCAGTAGCACTTTAGAGGCAGTTGCCCCTATATACATAGAAACCAGTAGCACTTTAGAGGCGGTTGCCCCTATATACATAGAAACCAGTAGCACTTTAGAGGCGGTTGCCCCAAAATATACATAGAAATCAGTAGCACTTTAGAGGCGGTTGCCCCTATATACATAGAAATCAGTAGCACTTTAGAGGCGGTTGCCCCTATATACATAGAAATCAGTAGCACTTTAGAGGCAGTTGCCCCAAAATATACATAGAAATCAGTAGCACTTTAGAGGCGGTTGCCCCTATATACATAGAAATCAGTAGCACTTTAGAGGCAGTTGCCCCTATATACATAGAAACCAGTAGCACTTTAGAGGCAGTTGCCCCAAAATATACATAGAAATCAGTAGCACTTTAGAGGCGGTTGCCCCTATATACATAGAAATCAGTAGCAATTTAGAGGCAGTTGCCCCAAAATATACATAGAAATCAGTAGCACTTTAGAGGCGGTTGCCCCTATATACATAGAAATCAGTAGCACTTTAGAGGCGGTTGCCCCTATATACATAGAAATCAGTAGCACTTTAGAGGCGGTTGCCCCTATATACATAGAAATCAGTAGCACTTTAGAGGCAGTTGCCCCTATATACATAGAAACCAGTAGCACTTTAGAGGCGGTTGCCCCTATATACATAGAAACCAGTAGCACTTTAGAGGCGGTTGCCCCAAAATATACATAGAAATCAGTAGCACTTTAGAGGCGGTTGCCCCTATATACATAGAAATCAGTAGCACTTTAGAGGCAGTTGCCCCTATATACATAGAAACCAGTAGCACTTTAGAGGCAGTTGCCCCAAAATATACATAGAAATCAGTAGCACTTTAGAGGCGGTTGCCCCTATATACATAGAAATCAGTAGCAATTTAGAGGCAGTTGCCCCAAAATATACATAGAAATCAGTAGCACTTTAGAGGCGGTTGCCCCTATATACATAGAAATCAGTAGCAATTTAGAGGCAGTTGCCCCTATATACATAGAAATCAGTAGCACTTTAGAGGCAGTTGCCCCAAAATATACATAGAAATCAGTAGCACTTTAGAGGCGGTTGCCCCTATATACATAGGAATCAGTAGCAATTTAGAGGCAGTTGCCCCTATATACATAGAAATCAGTAGCACTTTAGAGGCGGTTGCCCCTATATACATAGAAATCAGTAGCAATTTAGAGGCAGTTGCCCCTATATACATAGAAATCAGTAGCACTTTAGAGGCAGTTGCCCCAAAATATACATAGAAATCAGTAGCACTTTAGAGGCGGTTGCCCCTATATACATAGAAATCAGTAGCAATTTAGAGGCGGTTGCCCCTATATACATAGAAATCAGTAGCACTTTAGAGGCAGTTGCCCCAAAATATACATAGAAATCAGTAGCAATTTAGAGGCAGTTGCCCCTATATACATAGAAATCAGTAGCACTTTAGAGGCGGTTGCCCCTATATACATAGAAATCAGTAGCACTTTAGAGGCAGTTGCCCCTATATACATAGAAATCAGTAGCACTTTAGAGGCGGTTGCCCCTATATACATAGAAATCAGTAGCACTTTAGAGGCAGTTGCCCCTATATACATAGAAATCACTGGCCACTTTAATAATGGAACACTGGTCACTTTGATAATGTTTGCATATTTTGCATTACTCATCTCATATGTATCTACTGTATTCTATTCTACTGTATCTTAGTCTGCGTTACTCATCTCATATGTATCTACTGTATTCTATCCTATTCTACTGTATTCTGTTCTACTGTATTTTAGTCTATGCATTACTCATCTCATATGTATGTACTGTATTCTATTCTACTGTATCTTAGTCTGCGTTACTCATCTCATATGTATCTACTGTATTCTATTCTACTGTATTCTATACTATTCTACTGTATTCTATTCTACTGTATTCTATACTATTCTACTGTATTCTATTCTACTGTATCTTAGTCTGCGTTACTCATCTCATATGTATGTACTGTATTCTATTCTACTGTATCTTAGTCTGCGTTACTCATCTCATATGTATCTACTGTATTCTATTCTACTGTATTCTATACTATTCTACTGTATTCTATTCTACTGTATTCTATACTATTCTACTGTATTCTATTCTACTGTATCTTAGTCTGCGTTACTCATCTCATATGTATATACTGTATTCTATTCTACTGTATCTTAGTCTATGCATTACTCATCTCATATGTATCTACTGTATTCTATTCTACTGTATCTTAGTCTATGCATTACTCATCTCATATGTATATACTGTATTCTATTCTACTGTATCTTAGTCTATGCATTACTCATCTCATATGTATGTACTGTATTCTGTTCTATTCTACTGTATTCTATTCTACTGTATCTTAGTCTATGCATTACTCATCTCATATGTATCTACTGTATTCTATCCTATTCTACTGTATTCTATTCTACTGTATCTTAGTCTATGCATTACTCATCTCATATGTATCTACTGTATTCTATCCTATTCTACTGTATTCTATTCTACTGTATCTTAGTCTATGCATTACTCATCTCATATGTATCTACTGTATTCTATTCTACTGTATCTTAGTCTGCATTACTCATCTCATATGTATCTACTGTATTCTATCCTATTCTACTGTATTCTATTCTACTGTATCTTAGTCTATGCATTACTCATCTCATATGTATCTACTGTATTCTATCCTATTCTACTGTATTCTATTCTACTGTATCTTAGTCTATGCATTACTCATCTCATATGTATCTACTGTATTCTATTCTACTGTATCTTAGTCTATGCATTACTCATCTCATATGTATCTACTGTATTCTATCCTATTCTACTGTATTCTATTCTACTGTATCTTAGTCTATGCATTACTCATCTCATATGTATCTACTGTATTCTATTCTACTGTATCTTAGTCTGCATTACTCATCTCATATGTATCTACTGTATTCTATTCTACTGTATCTTAGTCTATGCATTACTCATCTCATATGTATCTACTGTATTCTATTCTACTGTATTCTATCCTATTCTACTGTATTCTATCCTATTCTACTGTATTCTATTCTACTGTATCTTAGTCTATGCATTACTCATCTCATATGTATCTACTGTATTCTATCCTATTCTACTGTATTCTATTCTACTGTATCTTAGTCTATGCATTACTCATCTCATATGTATCTACTGTATTCTATTCTACTGTATCTTAGTCTATGCATTACTCATCTCATATGTATCTACTGTATTCTGTTCTATTCTACTGTATCTTAGTCTATGCATTACTCATCTCATATGTATCTACTGTATTCTATTCTACTGTATCTTAGTCTGCGTTACTCATCTCATATGTATCTACTGTATTCTATTCTATTCTACTGTATCTTAGTCTGCATTACTCATCTCATATGTATCTACTGTATTCTATCCTATTCTACTGTATTCTATTCTACTGTATCTTAGTCTATGCATTACTCATCTCATATGTATCTACTGTATTCTATTCTACTGTATCTTAGTCTATATAGTCTTGCCGCTCCAACATTGCTCGTCCAAATATTTATAAATTCTTAATTCCATTCCTTGATAACATCTCAGGTGAAACCATAGCATCAGGGCTTTCCAGAACCTAAGTACATCTCAGGTGAAACCATAGCATCAGGGCTTTCCAGAACCTAAGTACATCTCAGGTGAAACCATAGCATCAGGGCTTTCCAGAACCTAAGTACATCTCAGTTGAAACCAAAGCATCAGGGCTTTCCAGAACCTAAGTACATCTCAGGTGAAACCATAGCATCAGGGCTTTCCAGAACCTAAGTACATCTCAGTTGAAACCAAAGCATCAGGGCTTTCCAGAACCTAAGTACATCTCAGGTGAAACCATAGCATCAGGGCTTTCCAGAACCTAAGTACATCTCAGGTGAAACCATAGCATCAGGGCTTTCCAGAACCTAAGTACATCTCAGGTGAAACCAAAGCATCAGGGCTTTCCAGAACCTAAGTACATCTCAGTTGAAACCAAAGCATCAGGGCTTTCCAGAACCTAAGTACATCTCAGGTGAAACCATAGCATCAGGGCTTTCCAGAACCTAAGTACATCTCAGGTGAAACCAAAGCATCAGGGCTTTCCAGAACCTAAGTAGACACCTGAAACCCCACCTCTTCAAGGAATACCTAGGATAGGATAAGTAATCCTTCTCACCACCCCCCCCCTTAATGATTTAGATGCACTATTGTAAAGTGGCTGTTCCACTGGATGTCAGAAGGTGAATTCACCAATTTGTAAGTCACTCTGGATAAGAGCGTCTGCTAAATGACTTAAATGTAAATGTAAATGTGTGGTATATAGTTAATATACAGTACCACGGATAAGGCCTGAGGAGGTGTGGTATATAGTTAATATACAGTACCACAGATAAGGACTGTTCTTAGACAAGATACAACGAGGATTGAGAATTATCTTACATATTCAAAAATGCAATAAAATTGTAATTGGCAGTAATATCTAACAATGCTTGTGTTCCTAGCTCCAACAGGGCAGTAATATCTAACAATGTTTGTGTTCCTGGCTCCAACAGGGCAGTAATATCTAACAATGCTTGTGTTCCTGGCTCAAACAGTGCAGTAATATCTAACAATGCTTGTGTTCCTGACTCCAACAGTGCAGTAATATCAAACAATGCTTGTGTTCCTAGCTCCAACAGTGCAGTAATATCTAACTTAATGCTTGTGTTCCTGACTCCAACAGTGCAGTAATATCAAACAATGCTTGTGTTCCTGGCTCCAACAGTAGAGTAATATCTAAGAATGCTTGTGTTCCTTACTCACAGAGGGCAAATCTAAAAAGTAAAATAAGATATTAGGACAAGCATTGATAGATATAGATATATATGTTGTATACTGTGATGTGATGCATAGATAATTTGGAGTACATCTGTAGTATATCTGAAGAATAGTATATGTACAGTAGTAGTTAAATAGGACAGGCCTTGACTAGAATACAGTATATACATATGAAGTGGACAGTAGTAGTTAAATAGGACAGGCCTTGACTAGAATACAGTATATACACATGAAGTGGACAGTAGTAGTTAAATAGGACAGGCCTTGACTAGAATACAGTATATACACATGAAGTGGACAGTAGTAGTTAAATAGGACAGGCCTTGACTAGAATACAGTATATACACATGAAGTGGACAGTAGTAGTTAAATAGGACAGGCCTTGACTAGAATACAGTATATACATATTGTAGCGGTATTTATTAGAGAGGGGTAAAGATAAAGATTTTGTTGTGGCGCCAGGCAGGTATTAACCCTGCCGAAAGGAGAAGAGTAGAATAGAGAGAGTACCACTACCAGACCCACACACATCAGCAGAAGAGACTGCCCAGAGTGTAGCCTGTTTACCAGATAGCCAGTGGAGAGAGAAGAGAATACACACCCTATAAAACCCACATCACAGCACAGGAGTAACCAAGAATACCTCATACAATAATAATGTCAGAGCAAGTGAACAGTAACTTCATACAAGAAAGAACCCAGTCATCATCAGAGGATTTGCAGTAACATGTATTATGTTCCAGTGGATGAGAGCAGAGGGTATGAATGTGGGGGGTGTTCATAGACACACCAAAGGCGTGCCGGTGTCCTGTCTGACCGTCCGATGGTTTGTATGTCAAAGCTTCGCAACAATGTTGCTACTAATCCATGAGAACCATAACCGGCGCGGTGCCAAACGATAACAACCACGACCTCGAGCTGTCACACCGATGATTGAGTTAAATACTTTATAAACTACACACGCTGAAAATAAACCAAACTTCTGCAGCATAGCACACACAGTCAAACTGTCGCGCCAACCAAGAGCTCCTCTCCAGAGAGCTGAAACAGCGGTGTTTATTTCCTCCTTCCTTCCTGCTGATGCGCTCTCACAGTGCAGCGCACGTGAAGGCTCCGTGCAGGATTTCACCACAGCGCGAGCACATGGAAACTCACTCAAACAGTGTCCCAAGTTCCCACAAGCTACAATAGGTACCCTAGTTAGCGATCTGGTATCAGGATAAATATAACAATGAGTCACCGATTTTATACTATGTATTTTTTATTAGCTATGTCATAAATGGCAAATGCAACGTTCGTATATACGGGCTCACTGTAATACCACGCAGGGCAGAACAGAGAACTGACAGGATGTACGTAAACATTGTTCTGATACACATTATGATAGACGGAGTTCCAACCCGTCTGTTGGCCTATCACAGTAGAGACTGGGCGTGGTTTAAACTTGCCCAGCCTATCGCAGGCGCTCAGGCGGGTCCGCGCCTCTTGGCGCTTCTTCCTCCCTCCGTCGATGTATAGATCCTGACTGTTCAACCAACATCAGATAATATTTAATCATATATATGCTAATGGCTATAATGTAAAATACAGAATCCAACAAAGGTCAGGCAAGAGAGAACAATAAGGGTGAACAGAAATACAGAAACCCGCGATGGACCAAACCAAAATATACAACACTTTTACAATCAAGTGTATTTACCATATAGACATGAAAAAGTGTTTGTACACCAAAGAATAAGAGACATCTACCACTATCAGATTAGAGACGTATCAGATTAGAGCCATATCAGATTAGAGCCAACAGGGAGACTAGGCATCTACCACTATCAGATTAGAGCCAACAGGGAGACTAGGCATCTACCACCCCACTACCACTATCAGATTAGAGCCATAAGGGAGACTAGGCATCTACCACCCCACTACAACTATCAGATTAGAGCCATAAGGGAGACTAGACATCTACCACCCCACTACCACTATCAGATTAGAGCCATAAGGGAGACTAGACATCTACCACCCCACTACCACTATCAGATTAGAGCCATAAGGGAGACTAGACATCTACCACCCCACTACCACTATCAGATTAGAGCCATAAGGGAGACTAGACATCTACCACCCCACTACAACTATCAGATTAGAGCCATAAGGGAGACTAGGCATCTACCACCCCACTATCAGATTAGAGCCATAAGGGAGACTAGACATCTTTCCCACCCCACTACCACTATCAGATTAGAGCCAACAGGGAGACTAGACATCTACCACCCCACTACCACTATCAGATTAGAGCCATAAGGGAGACGAGACATCTACCACCCCACTACAACTATGACTATACTGAGGCCTGTAATTTTCATCATACGTACACTTCAAACTTTTGTTATTGACCAAATACTTATTTTACACCATAATTTGCAAATAACTTCATTAAATGTGATTAAATGTGATTTTCTGGATTTTTTTCTCATTTTTTCTGTCATAGTTGAAGTGTACATATGATGAAAATTACAGGCCTCTCTCATCTTTTTAAGTGGGAGAACTTCCACAATTGGTGGCTGACTAAATTATTTTTTGCCCCACTGTATCTAGTCTCCCTTACGGCTATTTTTAAAGTTTGATTGTATTTTTGAAAGTGTTAGATAATTCTCAATCTGCATTGTGTCTTTTCTAAGAACAGTCCTTATCCGTGGTACTGTATATTAACTATATACCACACCTCCTCAGTCCTTATCCGTGGTACTGTATATTAACAATATACCACACCTCCTCAGTCCTTATCTGTGGTACTGTATATTAACTATATACCACACCTCCTCAGTCCTTATCTGTGGTACTGTATATTAACTATATACCACACCTCCTCAGTCCTTATCTGTGGTACTGTATATTAACTATATACCACACCTCCTCAGTCCTTATCCGTGGTACTGTATATTAACTATATACCACACCTCCTCAGTCCTAATCTGTGGTACTGTATATTAACTATATACCACACCTCCTCAGTCCTTATCTGTGGTACTGTATATTAACTATATACCACACCTCCTCAGTCCTTATCCGTGGTACTGTATATTAACTATATACCACACCTCCTTAGTCCTTATCTGTGGTACTGTATATTAACTATATACCACACCTCCTCAGTCCTTATCTGTGGTACTGTATATTAACTATATACCACACCTCCTCAGTCCTTATCTGTGGTACTGTATATTAACTATATACCACACCTCCTCAGGCCTTATCTGTGGTACTGTATATTAACTATATACCACACCTCCTCAGTCCTTATTGATTAATTACAACACATAGGTGTATTATAAGGCATTATAAAGGTCATTAAAATAATGATACATACGTACTTCATAGAAACTGTTACCCTTCATATATTCTAACAACTCACATTTTAAGATTCATTATGTCATTTGTTCCATGTTAAGGGCTCTAACCTTGGAACAAAACTATTTGTCTCCCTCTTGCTGTTGCATGCAGTTCCTCTCTCTCTTCCTTCATTCCTCTAACCCCTCCCTCCTTTCTAACCCCACCCCTCTGGCAGAACCAGGAAGTCCCTCCCCTTCCCACAAACTCTTTTCTGAGGAAACGCAACTGATCTGAGTGTCTGTGTGAGAGTGAACAACCGTCCAAATGGCTCAACAGGGAGTTCTGCTGGACCAGGACCAGTTCTGTTGTTCTGTCTGTCTGGATCTACTGAAGGAGCCGGTCACCATTCCCTGTGGACACAGTTACTGTAGGAGCTGTATTGAGGGCTGCTGGGATCAGGATGTTCTGAAAGGGGTCTATAGCTGTCCTCAGTGCAGACATACCTTCACTACAAGACCTACGCTGATGAAAAATAACATGTTGGCTGAGGTGGTGGAGAAACTGAGGAAGACAGGACTCCAGGCTGCTCCCCCTCCTGCTCTGTGCTATGCTGGACCTGGAGATGTGGCGTGTGATGTCTGCACTGGGACCAGAAAGCAGAAAGCCCTCATGTCCTGTCTGGCGTGTCTGGCCTCTTACTGTGAGACTCACCTCCAATCTCACTATGAATCTCCTGCTTTCAAGAAGCACAAGCTGGTCAAAGCCACCGCACAACTACAGGAGAAGATCTGCTCTCATCATGACAAACTGCTGGAGGTTTACTGTCGTACCGATCAGCAGTGTATCTGTTATCTGTGTACAATGGATGAACATAAAGGCCATGATACAGTGTCAGCTGCAGCAGAGAGGACTGAGAAACAGGTAAGACCAGAACAACTTGTTGGTGGCTGTCTGATAAACAAAGAATTAAAAATACAGTAGGAACTAAATCTGATTGAATATGAGATCATTATATTATATACAATATGAAATGGATCCACAAATATGAACACAAACCTTGAGTATATAGACATGTTAACCCAGATTCTCCAAATGTATCACCATTTTCTAAAGTCAAACACTATTATCATTCTGAATAGCGTTTTTGAGTCCAAAGTTCAGCCTCAACACCTTGATACATGAAATCCTGCCATAAAAACTATAATCATTCACATAGCAACATAATATAATATTGTAAAGGGACTTCCTCAGGATTGTAGACCTTCCTCTCTATGGGTCCTATGTCACATTACTATACTATTGATCTACTGGACTAATAAAGCTGGATAGCTCATTGAAGAGTGATTCTCCACAGAGGCAGCTGGGGATGAGTCAGCAGAAGGTCCAGCAGAGATTCCAGGAGAGAGAGAAGGAGCTGAAGGAGCTCCAACAGGCTGTGGAGTCTTTCAAGGTGAGTATTGTTGACCAGAGGAGACACACCATTTCACTTCTCTCCTCCAGTCAGAGAGAGAGAGAGAGGGGCCCCTATTCAATCCCACTGACCCCACTGTTGGGAACAGGCTGTCTGGACCCCTTTCAGAGAATAGACTGGTTCATGTAACCGACTGGGCTGCATCATCACATAACCATGAGTAACCATGACGACTCATGTCCCCTATACATTAAAATGGAACTGTCTCTCTCTCAATTGAATTAAATTCATAGGGCTTTATTGGCATGGAAATATATGTTTCATTGTCAAAGCAAGTGAAATAGACAATAAACAAAAGTGAAATAAACAATCAGAAATGAACAGTAAACATTACACTTGGAAGTGATTTGGGGGATGGGTGAGGGTCTATTAGAAGTTAGTAGGACTCTTTTATTTTCTCAGAAGTACTGAGTTTGGTTGGAGGATTTAGAGGTGTAAACCGTGATTGAACACACTCCAGAACAGTAGGTGGCGCCATGCACCTTTAACGTTGGTTTGTGGACCACACCTCTTAAAGGATAGGGTGCAGCATTTCTACTTTTTGATAAAAAGCATGTGGGTTTTGTTGTTCAACTTCCTGCTACTCATGCCAGGACTATAGTATATGTATATGATTAGTATGTGTGGATAGAAAACACTCTGAAGTTTCTAAAACTGGTTCAATCATGTCTGTGACTATAACAGAACTTATGTAGCAGGCAAAAGCCCAAGGAAAAACTGTTCAGAAAAACAAAAATCCCTCTGGCAGTTCCCTGAATTGTCTTTGTCAAGGGAAATTAGATAGCGCCCAGTTTACAGTTCCTACAACTTCCACAGGATGTCACCAGTCTTTGGGTTGAAGTTAATCATTGGTGAAACGAAGAAGAGGCAGAGGTGACACTGTGGATTATGTTATGGAAGAGAGAAAACCGTGCATGTATTGTTGACTTGCTGTTATTGAATACAGATCGCCCCGTCAACAATTTGATCGATTATTAACGTTTAAAAATACCTAAAGTTGGATTACAAAAGTAGTTTGAAATATTTTCGCATAGTTTTAAGCAACTTTTGAAATGTTTTGTCATGACGTTACGTTTTGGAAAGCTGTTTTTTTTCTGGATCAAAACGGGCTTTATAAATGGACATTTGGGGTAAACATGGACGGAATTAATCGAAAAAAAGGACCAATTGTGATGTTTATGGGACATATTGGAGTGCCAACAAAGAAGCTCGTCAAAGGTAATGCATGTTTTATATTTTATTTCAGCGTTTTGTGTAGCGCCGGCGACGCTAATTCATTTGTTTACATCTCGTTCAGGTGGTTCAGGGGGGTGCATGCTATCAGATAATAGCTTCTCATGCTTTCGCCGAAAAGCATTTTTAAAATCTGACATAATGGCTGGATTCACAACGAGTGTAGCTTTAATTGAGTACCCTGCATGTGTGATTTAATGAAAGTTTGAGTTTTATCGCGTATTATTTGAATTTGGCGCTATGCATTTCCCCAGGCTATTGGCCACACGAGACGCCTCCATATCCCTAAAATAAGATTTGAGGACCTGCATTATATCATAGAAGAAGAAGTTGGTCTGTGAGGGTTTTGTTGTTCCTGAGGAGGGCTACTATTATTTTTATTTTCAAGTATTTTCAGAATGTATTAAAGCCAAAGCTAAAGCTTCCCTAAACAATTCAATATATCAGTCAATATATTTTCTCTGATTTATTTTCTCTCCGTCAACCGTTCCATCGCATCTTAACCGTCTTACCGGGCGGGCACTAGGACCCGGGGAGGCTGCTGCTGCAGAGGCTGCTGCACCGCTCGTGACTGTCAGTCCTCCTTGTAGCTCATTGGTTAAGCTGTGGCTCGAGACTGTTAACAGTTAACGGACAGGAAACGGCTCTGACAGGACACATTCATGTCGAGGCAGTGATGTGAATGTGTGGTAAGTTAGAATAGAGAGAGAGAGTTTTCACTACTATAGACTTTGGTCATAATCAAAGCTTTGTTAACCAATAGGTTTTTATGTGAGGCTGCCTGTAAGTTACAGTGTAACAGACGTTACTAACGGTAACGGTGTCTTTTAAATTCGACATAAGTTATGTGGCGATGATATCTAGTTAACGTTGTATTTAATGTAGTGTAATGAGCTGACTCGATCATAAAGGAACAATTGTCCAGACAGAGGATTGAGTTACGAATTGACGGTTTATTAGCAACTTTACACAGGCTACTGTTTGGCCTGAGCTCACGCCAAATAAATGAAAGATACCCCACAAGCCAATCGGGACCTTCTCTTGTGAAGCCCAGACGTCAGAGAGAGAACAAAGGCTGAAGCTTAACTTCCAATGCCCCGCCCCCTCCACGCCACTCCGCCAACCACCAGGATGCCCGGCATCAGAACATCCCAGGCATTCCTGTGATTGGCAGATAGCAGGTTGATTGGCATGTCGGACCCCGCGAACACTGGGAACTGGTAAGTACAACACAACCAGCTACTAGCCGAACACATAACACACAGCTGTCTGTGCGGGTCGCTACAGTAGTTTTACTATCTGTGCCAGGCTATAAATGACACAGATAATATCTAGTTAACGTTGTATTTAATGTAGTTTCACTATCTGTGCCAGGCTATAAATGACAGATAATATCTAGTTAACGTTGTATTTAATGTAGTTTTACTATCTGTGCCAGGCTATAAATGACACAGATAATATCTAGTTAACGTTGTATTTAATTGATCACAGCTTTCTGCTGTCCATGTAGAGTTTTTGGTAAAAAACATTACATTTGATTATTTTGTCAGCACAAATTTGGAAAAAATTATTTGTTTATCTTTGTCAAACAGGCTGGGCGTCCTCCCAAAGATATGCTTAAAGTTCTGAATGATGATATGAGATTTATATGATATACCAAGAGGTGTTCTGTACCTGTCTGTCCAGGAGGGAGGAGAGTAGAGCAGGACCAAGAGGTGTTCTGTACCTGTCTGTCCAGGAGGGAGGAGAGTAGAGCAGGACCAAGAGGTGTTCTGTACCTGTCTGTCCAGGAGGGAGGAGAGTAGAGCAGGACCAAGAGGTGTCCTGTACCTGTCTGTCCAGGAGGGAGGAGAGTAGAGCAGGACCAAGAGGTGTCCTGTACCTGTCTGTCCAGGAGGGAGGAGAGTAGAGCAGGACCAAGAGGTGTTCTGTACCTGTCTGTCCAGGAGGGAGGACAAGGCCTGGTGGACCTGGAGAGCAGGGTGGCAGAGGTCTGACTCAATGAGGTGTAGAGAGACTACTACTAAACCTATTGTCTGTCTCTCTCTCTCTCTCTGTCTCTCTGTCTCTCTGTCTCTCTCTCTGTCTCTCTCTCTCCAGCGCTCTGCACAGTCAGCAGTGGAGGACAGTGATCAGATCTTTACTGAGCTGATCCGCTCCATTGAGAGAAGGAGCTCTGAGGTGAAGGAGCTGATCAGAGCCCAAGAGAAGGCTCAAGTGAGTCAAGCTGAAGGACTCCTGGAGCAACTGAAGCAGGAGATCGCTGAGCTGAGGAAGAGAAGCACTGAGCTGGAGCAGCTCTCACACACAGAGGATCACATCCATTTCCTCCAGGTAACTGAACTGTCTTGTTACATGTGATATGAAATTAACTTCATGTGAAACTATTCATCTCAATCATTATGTTGTCCTGTCTGTCTGTCTGTCTTCATGGGAAATGTCTCTCTGTCCTCTCTGTCCGTCCCTCTCTCTCTGTCCGTTCCTCTCTATCTGTCCGTCCCTCTCTCTCTCTCTCTCTGTCCGTCCCTCTCTCTGTTTCTGTCCGTCCCTCTCTCTGTTTCTGTCCGTCCCTCTCTCTCTTTCTGTCCGTCCCTCTCTCTCTTTCTGTCCGTCCCTCTCTCTCTCTTTCTGTCCGTCCCTCTCTCTCTCTTTCTGTCCGTCCCTCTCTCTCTCTTTCTGTCCGTCCCTCTCTCTCTCTTTCTGTCCGTCCCTCTCTCTCTCTTTCTGTCCGTCCCTCTCTCTCTCTTTCTGTCCGTCCCTCTCTCTCTCTTTCTGTCCGTCCCTCTCTCTCTCTTTCTGTCCGTCCCTCTCTCTCTCTTTCTGTCCGTCCCTCTCTCTCTCTCTCTGTCCGTCCCTCTCTCTCTCTCTCTGTCTGTCCGTCCCACTCTCTGTCTCTCTCTGTCCGTCCCTCTCTGTCTGTCCGTCCCACTCTCTCTCTCTCTCTCGGTGTCTCTCTCTGTCTGTCCGTCCCTCTCTGTCTGTCCGTCCCTCTCTGTCTGTCCGTCCCTCTCTGTCTGTCCGTCCCTCTCTGTCTGTCCGTCCCACTCTCTCTCTGTCCTCTCTGTCCGTCCCTCTCTCTGTTTCTGTCCGTCCCTCTCTCTGTTTCTGTCCGTCCCTCTCTCTCTTTCTCTCTCTCTCTGTCCGTCCCTCTCTCTCTCTGTCCGTCCTCTCTCTCTCTCTCTCTGTCCGTCCCCTCTCTCTCTCTCTGTCCGTCCCTCTCTCTCTCTCTGTCCGTCCCTCTCTCTCTCTCTCTGTCCGTCCCTCTCTCTCTGTCCGTCCCTCTCTCTCTCTCTCTGTCCGTCCCTCTCTCTCTCTCTCTGTCCGTCCCTCTCTCTCTCTCTCTGTCCGTCCCTCTCTCTCTCTCTCTGTCCGTCTCTCTCTCTGTCCGTCCTCTCTCTCTCTCTGTCCGTCCCTCTCTCTCTCTCTCTGTCCGTCCCTCTCTCTCTCTCTCTGTCCGTCTCTCTCTCTCTGTCCGTCTCTCTCTCTCTGTCCGTCCCTCTTTCTCTCTCTCTGTCCGTCCCTCTTTCTCTCTCTCTGTCCGTCCCTCTTTCTCTCTCTCTGTCCGTCCCTCTTTCTCTCTCTCTGTCCGTCCCTCTTTCTCTCTCTCTGTCCGTCCCTCTTTCTCTCTCTCTGTCCGTCCCTCTTTCTCTCTCTCTGTCCGTCCCTCTTTCTCTCTCTCTGTCCGTCCCTCTTTCTCTCTCTCTGTCCGTCTCTCTCTCTGTCCGTCTCTCTCTCTGTCCGTCTCTCTCTCTGTCCGTCTCTCTCTCTGTCCGTCTCTCTCTCTGTCCGTCTCTCTCTCTGTCCGTCTCTCTCTCTGTCCGTCTCTCTCTCTGTCCGTCTCTCTCTCTGTCCGTCTCTCTCTCTGTCCGTCTCTCTCTCTGTCCGTCCGTCTCTCTCTCTGTCCGTCCGTCCGTCTCTCTCTCTCTCTCTGTCCGGTCCCTCTCTCTCTCTCTGTCCGGTCCCTCTCTCTCTCTCTGTCCGGTCCCTCTCTCTCTCTCTGTCCGGTCCCTCTCTCTCTCTCTGTCCGGTCCCTCTCTCTCTCTGTCCGTCCCTCTCTCTCTCTCTGTCCGTCCCTCTCTCTGTCCTTCCCCCTCTCTCTCTGTCGTCCCTCTCTCTCTCTCTGTCGTCCCTCTCTCTCTCTCTGTCCATCCCTTTCTCTCTCTCTGTCGTCCCTCTCTCTCTCTCTGTCTCTCTGTCGGTCTCTCCCTCTCTCTGTCCCTGTCTCTCTCCCTCCAGAGGTATCAGTCTCTCTCTCTCTCTCCAGAGGTATCAGTGTCTCTCTCTCTGTCATCCCTCTCTCTCTCTCTCTCTCTCTCTGTCCGTCCCTCTCTCTCTCTGTCCTTCCATTTACATTTTTACATTTAAGTCATTTAGCAGACGCTCTTATCCAGAGCGACTTACAAATTGGTGAATTCACCTTCTGACATCCAGTGGAACAGCCACTTTACAATAGTGCATCTAAATCATTTAAGGGGGGCGGTGAGAAGGATTACTTATCCTATCCTAGGTATTCCTTGAAGAGGTGGGGTTTCAGGTGTCTCCGGAAGGTGGTGATTGACTCTGCTGTCCTGGCGTCGTGATGGAGTTTGTTCCACCATTGGGGGGCCAGAGCAGCGAACAGTTTTGACTGGGCTGAGCGGGAACTGTACTTCCTCAGTGGTAGGGAGGCGAGCAGGCCAGAGGTGGATGAACGCAGTGCCCTTGTTTGAGTGTAGGGCCTGATCAGAGCCTGGAGGTACTGCGGTGCCGTTCCCCTCACAGCTCCGTAGGCAAGCACCATGGTCTTGTAGCGGATGCGAGCTTCAACTGGAAGCCAGTGGAGAGAGCGGAGGAGCGGGGTGACGTGAGAGAACTTGGGAAGGTTGAACACCAGACGGGCTGCGGCGTTCTGGATGAGTTGTAGGGGTTTAATGGCACAGGCAGGGAGCCCAGCCAACAGCGAGTTGCAGTAATCCAGACGGGAGATGACAAGTGCCTGGATTAGGACCTGCGCCGCTTCCTGTGTGAGGCAGGGTCGTACTCTGCGGATGTTGTAGAGCATGAACCTACAGGAACGGGCCACCGCCATGATGTTGGTTGAGAACGACAGGGTGTTGTCCAGGATCACGCCAAGGTTCTTAGCGCTCTGGGAGGAGGACACAATGGAGTTGTCAACCGTGATGGCGAGATCATGGAACGGGCAGTCCTTCCCCGGGAGGAAGAGCAGCTCCGTCTTGCCGAGGTTCAGCTTGAGGTGGTTATCCGTCATCCACACTGTTATGTCTGCCAGACATGCAGAGATGCGATTCGCCACCTGGTCATCAGAAGGGGGAAAGGAGAAGATTAATTGTGTGTCGTCTGCATAGCAATGATAGGAGAGACCATGTGAGGTTATGACAGAGCCAAGTGACTTGGTGTATAGCGAGAATAGGAGAGGGCCTAGAACAGAGCCCTGGGGGACACCAGTGGTGAGAGCGCGTGGTGAGGAGACAGATTCTCGCCACGCCACCTGGTAGGAGCGACCTGTCAGGTAGGACGCAATCCAAGCGTGGGCCGCGCCGGAGATGCCCAACTCGGAGAGGGTGGAGAGGAGGATCTGATGGTTCACAGTATCGAAGGCAGCCGATAGGTCTAGAAGGATGAGAGCAGAGGAGAGAGAGTTAGCTTTAGCAGTGCGGAGCGCCTCCGTGATACAGAGAAGAGCAGTCTCAGTTGAATGACTAGTCTTGAAACCTGACTGATTTGGATCAAGAAGGTCATTCTGAGAGAGATAGCGGGAGAGCTGGCCAAGGACGGCACGTTCAAGAGTTTTGGAGAGAAAAGAAAGAAGGGATACTGGTCTGTAGTTGTTGACATCGGAGGGATCGAGTGTAGGTTTTTTCAGAAGGGGTGCAACTCTCGCTCTCTTGAAGACGGAAGGGACGTAGCCAGCGGTCAGGGATGAGTTGATGGGCGAGGTGAGGTAAGGGAGAAGGTCTCCGGAAATGGTCTGGAGAAGAGAGGAGGGGATAGGGTCAAGCGGGCAGGTTGTTGGGCGGCCGGCCGTCACAAGAAGCGAGATTTCATCTGGAGAGAGAGGGGAGAAAGAGGTCAGAGCACAGGGTAGGGCAGTGTGAGCAGAACCAGCGGTGTCGTTTGACTTAGAAAACGAGGATCGGATGTCGTCGACCTTCTTTTCAAAATGGTTGACGAAGTCATCTGCAGAGAGGGAGGAGGGGGGGGAGGGGGAGGACGATTCAGGAGAGAGGAGAAGGTGGCAAAGAGCTTCCTAGGGTTAGAGGCAGATGCTTGGAATTTAGAGTGGTAGAAAGTGGCTTTAGCAGCAGAGACAGAGGAGGAAAATGTAGAGAGGAGGGAGTGAAAGGATGCCAGGTCCGCAGGGAGGCGAGTTTTCCTCCATTTCCGCTCGGCTGCCCGGAGCTCTGTTCTGTGAGCTCGCAATGAGTCGTCGAGCCACGGAGCGGGAGAGGAGGACCGAGCCGGCCTGGAGGATAGGGGACATAGAGAGTCAAAGGATGCAGAAAGGGAAGAGAGGAGGGTTGAGGAGGCAGAATCAGGAGATAGGTTGGAGAAGGTATGAGCAGAGGGAAGAGATGATAGGATGGAAGAGGAGAGAGTAGCGGGGGAGAGAGAGCGAAGGTTGGGACGGCGCGATACCATCCGAGTAGGGGCAGTGTGGGAAGTGTTGGATGAGAGCGAGAGGGAAAAGGATACAAGGTAGTGGTCGGAGACTTGGAGGGGAGTTGCAATGAGGTTAGTGGAAGAACAGCATCTAGTAAAGATGAGGTCGAGTGTATTGCCTGCCTTGTGAGTAGGGGGGGAAGGTGAGAGGGTGAGGTCAAAAGAGGAGAGGAGTGGAAAGGAGGCAGAGAGGAATGAGTCAAAGGTAGACGTGGGGAGGTTAAAGTCGCCCAGGACTGTGAGAGGTGAGCCGTCCTCAGGAAAGGAGCTTATCAAGGCATCAAGCTCATTAATGAACTCTCCGAGGGAACCTGGAGGGCGATAAATGATAAGGATGTTAAGCTTGAAAGGGCTGGTAACTGTGACAGCATGGAATTCAAAGGAGGCGATAGACAGATGGGTAAGGGGAGAAAGAGAGAATGACCACTTGGGAGAGATGAGGATCCCGGTGCCACCACCCCGCTGACCAGAAGCTCTCGGGGTGTGTGAGAACACGTGGGAGGACGAAGAGAGAGCAGTGGGAGTAGCAGTGTTATCTGTGGTGATCCATGTTTCCGTCAGTGCCAAGAAGTCGAGGGACTGGAGGGAGGCATAGGCTGAGATGAACTCTGCCTTGTTGGCCGCAGATCGGCAGTTCCAGAGGCTACCGGAGACCTGGAACTCCACGTGGGTCGTGCGCGCTGGGACCACCAGATTAGGGTGGCCGCGGCTACGCGGTGTGGAGCGTTTGTATGGTCTGTGCAGAGAGGAGAGAACAGGGATAGATACACATAGTTGACAGGCTACAGAAGAGGCTACGCTAATGCAAAGGAGATTGGAATGACAAGTGGACTACACGTCTTGAATGTTCAGAAAGTTAAGCTTACGTAGCAAGAAACTTATTGACTAAAATGATTGAAATGATACAGTACTGCTGGAGTAGGCTAGCTGGCAGTGGCTGCGTTGTTGACTTTGTAGGCTAGCTGGCAGTGGCTGCGATGTTGACACTACACTAATCAAGTCGTTCCGTCGAGTGTAATAGTTTCTACAGTGCTGCTATTTGTGGCTAGCTAGCTAGCAGTGTTGATTGTGTTACGTTACGTTAAAAGAACGACAATAGCTGGCTAGCTAACCTAGAAAATCGCTCTAGACTACACAATTGTCTTAGATACAAAGACGGCTATGTAGCTAGCTAGCTACGATCAAACAAATCAAACCGTTGTACTGTAATAGTTTCTACAGTGCTGCTATTCGGGGGCTAGCTAGCAGTGATGATTGCGTTACGTTACGTTAAAAGAACGACAATAGCTGGCTAGCTAACCTAGAGAATCGCTCTAGACTACACAATTGTCTTAGATACAAAGACGGCTATGTAGCTAGCTAGCTACGATCAAACAAATCAAACCGTTGTACTGTAATAGTTTCTACAGTGCTGCTAGTCGGGGGCTAGCTGGCTAGCTAGCAGTGTTGATTGCGTTACGTTACGTTAAAAGAACGACAATAGCTGGCTAGCTAACCTAGAAAATCGCTCTAGACTACACAATTGTCTTAGACGTTAGCTAGTTGCTTAGCTAGCTGCTGGGCAGATAGCAGTGTAGACTACGTTAGGATGACGAAATACGATAATTACGCAATTATCTTTGATACAAAGACGGCTATGTAGCTAGCTAAGAAGAAAAAGCTAAGATTAGACAAATCAAACCGTTGTACTATAATGAAATGTAATGAAAATGTAATGAAAGGTTATACTACCTGCGGACCGAAGTGTAGATGCGACCGCTCGCTCCAACCCGGAACCTCTCTCTCTCTCTGTCATCCCTCTCTCCCTCTCTCTGTCCCTGTCTCTCTCTCTCTCTCTCCAGAGGTATCAGTCTCTCTCTCTCTCTCTCCAGAGGTATCAGTCTCTCTCTCTCTCTCCAGAGGTATCAGTCTCTCTCTCTCCAGAGGTATCAGTCTCTCTCTCTCTCTCCAGAGGTATCAGTCTCTCTCTCTCTCTCTCTCTCTCCAGAGGTATCAGTCTCTCTCTCTCTCTCTCTCTCTCTCCAGAGGTATCAGTCTCTCTCTCTCTCTCCAGAGGTATCAGTCTCTCTCTCTCCAGAGGTATCAGTCTCTCTCTCTCTCTCTCTCTCTCTCTCTCTTTAGAGGTATCAGTCTCTCTCTCTCTCTCTCTCTCTCTCTCTTTAGAGGTATCAGTCTCTCTCTCTCTCTCTCTCTCTCTCTCTCTCCAGAGGTATCAGTCTCTCTCTCTCTCTCTCTCCAGAGGTATCAGTCTCTCTCTCTCTCTCCAGAGGTATCAGTCTCTCTCTCTCTCTCTCTCCAGAGGTATCAGTCTCTCTCTCTCTCTCTCCAGAGGTATCAGTCTCTCTCTCTCTCTCCAGAGGTATCAGTCTCTCTCTCTCTCTCTCTCTCTCTCTCCAGAGGTATCAGTCTCTCTCTCTCTCTCTCTCTCTCCAGAGGTATCAGTCTCTCTCTCTCTCTCTCTCTCCAGAGGTATCAGTCTCTCTCTCTCTCTCTCTCTCTCTCCAGAGGTATCAGTCTCTCTCTCTCTCTCTCTCTCCAGAGGTATCAGTCTCTCTCTCTCTCTCTCTCTCCAGAGGTATCAGTCTCTCTCTCTCTCCAGAGGTATCAGTCTCTCTCTCTCTCCAGAGGTATCAGTCTCTCTCTCTCTCCCTCCAGAGGTATCAGTCTCTCTCTCTCTCTCTCCAGAGGTATCAGTCTCTCTCTCTCCAGAGGTATCAGTCTCTCTCTCTCCAGAGGTATCAGTCTCTCTCTCTCTCTCTCCAGAGGTATCAGTCTCTCTCTCTCTCTCTCTCCAGAGGTATCAGTCTCTCTCTCTCTCCAGAGGTATCAGTCTCTCTCTCTCTCTCTCTCCAGAGGTATCAGTCTCTCTCTCTCTCTCTCTCCAGAGGTATCAGTCTCTCTCTCTCTCTCTCTCTCCAGAGGTATCAGTCTCTCTCTCTCTCTCTCTCCAGAGGTATCAGTCTCTCTCTCTCTCTCTCTCTCCAGAGGTATCAGTCTCTCTCTCTCTCTCTCCAGAGGTATCAGTGTCTCTCCAGTATCAGTGTATCTTCAGACTTACCCAGCATCGTTGTCCGTCCTCTTCAGTCCTTTGGAGATGTGAGTCAGACTGTGTCTGAACTGAGAGAGAAACTAGAAGACTTCCTTAAAGGAGAATGGACCAAGATCTCCACTACAGGTGTGTTGAAAACAATAAGAACATCAACTTTAGACCATTGAAAGTTCCCTACTAGTCATATACATGTGGAATATGGTCTGATGATAACATTCCCTCTCTCTGTCAATGTGTTTGTGTGTCTGTAGTGAATATAGTGGATGTTGTACTGCCTCCAGAGCCCAAGACCAGAGAACAGTTGTTACAATGTGAGTCTCTTTATTGTGAAGTAACTAACAGTCTCTTTTTACTGACACTCCTAACAATCCCTCTAGAAATATATAGCAATAGTAGATCTAATCAAAGACTGGGTCTCTATCTGACTCCTCATATTTCTCTGATTTGATCTCTGCTGTGCTCTAATCAAAGACAGGGGAGATACAGTATCTGACTTAACTTATTGTTCTGACTCCCCTCGTTGGTCTCTGCTCTTCTCCCAGATTCCTGTCAGCTCACACTGGACCTTAACACAGCAGGCACACACCTCTCTCTGTCTGAAGGGAACAGAAAGGTGACCTCTACAGACCAAGTCCAACCATATCCTGTCCATCCAGACAGATTCACCAACTGGTGGCAGGTTCTGTGTAGAGAGGGTCTGTCTGGACGCTGTTACTGGGAGGTGGAGAGGACTGGTGTTGTTCATACAGCAGTCTCATATAAAGACATCAGCAGAACAGGGAAGGGTAATGATGGTGTATTTGGATACAATAACAAGTCCTGGAGTTTAAAGTGCTCTAGTGATGGTTATTGTTTCAGACACAATAATGTTGAGACTAAAGTATCAGGCCCTCAGTCCTCCAGAGTAGGAGTGTACCTGGATCACAAGTCAGGTACTCTGTCCTTCTACAGTGTCTCTGACACAATGACCCTCCTCCACAGAGTCCAGACCACATTCACTCAGCCCCTCTATCCTGGGTTTTGGCTCTATGATTATAATGATACTGCTGAGCTGGTTAAACTGTAAACTGATTTGTTATTAATTAAAATTCAATACAATGTTTTAATCCTGTACATTTCCATGAATCATGATGTCTGGTGTTGATGTATATTGGTTGTCATTCAGAACCATTGATATGTTTTCTCAGTTGGTTCTCTGTCTCTATGTAATTCTCCTCAGTATCATTGATCAGCTTGTTGGCTCGGTCCTAATTGATGTGTTCTCTGTCACCTGGAGCTGCATGGAAAATGGTCCAGGAACTAAAGGACAATTCAGGACTAGTCAGCCCACTACAAGCTGGTATCACTTCCTTTCTACTAAACTATATGGTCTGGTTTCCCAGACACAGATGAATCCTAGTCCTGGACTAAACAGTATGTTCAATGTAGATGTCCAGGAAACCGGCCCTAAATGTGTCATCTTTCATCCTCCCATACTGCTCAGTCCAGCAACATTAAACCTGTCCAGCAGGTGGTGCTGTTGACCAAACAATAAAACCAGCAGATATCTTGACTTGCCACTCAGTATATCAGTAATGTTCAGAATAGTACTTTAATATCATTGGAGATTGATGGTCTTTTTAATCCACTATCCAGAGTCAGGAACAGATGAAGTTAGGTCTGCTACTGTTCAGTGATTAAATATGATTTATGGTGATGGGAAATAATAAAAAACACTCAACTTCATCTAGTAATAGTTTTCCTTTGTTATTTATTCCAAGGTGTGTCTTTAACTTGTAAATGTATTGTGTGGAGGTGAGCTAGTGGTGTGGCTGATAGAATAGAATGAAGAGGGAGGAGGGGAGGAAGAGGGGAGGAGTGAAGGGCTGTTCAAGAAACCAGATGAGGAAGAGGAAGATGTTCAGGGGAATTACTGTCTCTGTTCCAAATGGTTCCCTATTCCCTACATAGTGCACTACGGTGCTTCTGACCAGGTCTAAAGTAGTGTTCTACGTAGGGAATAGGGTGTAGATTTATTACAATATCATGCTTTAGTGTTTGGCACAAAAATATATTAGATCCACCCCCCCACCCCCCACTTCCTGTCTGTCATCCCCCAGTTCTGTTAAGACTTCCTCTCATTGAACGGGGCCTCATTCTAAATGGTCACAATACAAAGTATCTGTATTGATAGTCCATACTGGTCTTTACTACGGTTCTACATACAGTACCTGTATTGATAGTCCATACTGGTCTTTACTATGGTTCTACATACAGTACCTGTATTGATAGTCCATACTGGGCTTTACTATGGTTCTACATACAGTACCTGTATTGATAGTCCATACTGGTCTTTACTATGGTTCTACATACAGTACCTGTATTGATAGTCCATACTGGTCTTTACTATGGTTCTACATACAGTACCTGTATTGATAGTCCATACTGGTCTTTACTATGGTTCTACATACAGTACCTGTATTGATAGTCCATACTGGTCTTTACTATGGTTCTACATACAGTATCTGTATTGATAGTCCATACTGGTCTTTACTATGGTTCTACATACAGTATCTGTATTGATAGTCCATACTGGTCTTTACTATGGTTCTACATACAGTACCTGTATTGATAGTCCATACTGGTCTTTACTATGGTTCTACATACAGTACCTGTATTGATAGTCCATACTGGTCTTTACTATGGTTCTACATACAGTACCTGTATTGATAGTCCATACTGGGCTTTACTATGGTTCTACATACAGTACCTGTATTGATAGTCCATACTGGTCTTTACTATGGTTCTACATACAGTATCTGTATTGATAGTCCATACTGGTCTTTACTATGGTTCTACATACAGTACCTGTATTGATAGTCCATACTGGTCTTTACTATGGTTCTACATACAGTACCTGTATTGATAGTCCATACTGGTCTTTACTATGGTTCTACATACAGTACCTGTATTGATAGTCCATACTGGTCTTTACTATGGTTCTACATACAGTATCTGTATTGATAGTCCATACTGGTCTTTACTATGGTTCTACATACAGTACCTGTATTGATAGTCCATACTGGTCTTTACTATGGTTCTACATACAGTACCTGTATTGATAGTCCATACAGGTCTTTACTATGGTTCTACATACAGTACCTGTATTGATAGTCCATACTGGTCTTTACTATGGTTCTACATACAGTATCTGTATTGATAGTCCATACTGGTCTTTACTATGGTTCTACATACAGTACCTGTATTGATAGTCCATACTGGGCTTTACTATGGTTCTACATACAGTACCTGTATTGATAGTCCATACTGGGCTTTACTATGGTTCTACATACAGTATCTGTATTGATAGTTTATACTGGTCTTTACTATGGTTCTACATACAGTATCTGTATTGATAGTCCATACTGGTCTTTACTATGGTTCTACATACAGTACCTGTATTGATAGTCCATACTGGTCTTTACTATGGTTCTACATACAGTATCTGTATTGATAGTCCATACTGGGCTTTACTATGGTTCTACATACAGTACCTGTATTGATAGTCCATACTGGTCTTTACTATGGTTCTACATACAGTACCTGTATTGATAGTCCATACTGGTCTTTACTATGGTTCCACATACAGTACCTGTATTGATGAGGGCCTCATCATCTGGCAGTAAAACCCTATGGACCTGAAAGGGACTGCAGTGTGCTCCAGTCTCCAGCAGGGGGCAGTAAAACCCTATGGACCTGAAAGGGACTGCAGTGTGCTCCAGTCTCCAGCAGGGGGCACTAAAACCTCTATGGACCTGGAAGTGAAAGTGAGGAGTAAAAATCAAAGGTGAATTTACATTAATGTTTCCACGGAGACCTGAATCATATCCACGAGGCACCAAACTGAAGAAAATGAACAGAAACACGGAGGGACTAACTGAAATAAAATAATTCTGTTGCTAAATGTTTTGCTACAGTGTTCTCTAATCAATAACACCCTGGATTCAAATTCTATTTGAAATCTTTCCAACACTTTGAGCATTTCCTTTGTCCTCCAGGTCGGCGGGGTTTGTTTGTACTTTTAGGACTTTTCTATTGGTTCCATTACAACAAACTCAAACACTGCTAATTAAATATTCAACATTATTTTAACGCAGGTCTGTTTCCACATGCAATAAGCCTGTAACGTCTTGTATGATCTCATCAGGTAAAGGTGTGTCAAATGGAAGGGCAAGTCTCACCACTGAGAGGAAAACATCACTGGTCCACCTCTGCATCAGGTCAGCTATGTTGATCAGTACTGTCCCAGGGATGCTGGGAGCAGAGATGAACTCCCTGACCTGGTACCACCTATGGAGTTGTCATTTTAATATCAGTTTAACCCCATTACTGCTATAACACATAAACCATGTTAATAGAATGAAATGGATCCAGGTTCCATTTATTCTACATCAGATTTACTGCCTGTGGAACACTTCTCCATAGTGTCTGAAATCAAGATGACTGCAGGTCTGAATCCCAAACTAATGGGGGGAAATGGATCCATCTAATAAGATGGTATTTAGAGGTATGGACCTTTCTATTGGGGTGAATCATCCCCTTAACATACAGTGCCAGTCAAAAGTTTGGACACACCTACTCATTCAAGGGTTTTTCTTTATTTTTACTATTTTCTACATTGTAGAAACATAGGGAAGACATCAAAACTCCAAAATAACACATGGAATCATGTAGTAACCAACAACATGTTAAACAAATCAAGTGGAGGCCAGGTCATCTGATGCAGCACTCCATCACTCTCCTTCTTGGTCAAATAGCCCTTACACAGCCTGGAGGTGTCATTGACCTGCTGGAAAACAAATGATACTACCACTAAGCACAAACCAGATGGGATGGCGAATCACTGCAGATTGCTATGGTAGCCATGCTGATTAAGTTTGCCTTGAATTCTAAATAAATCACTGACATTCACCAGCAAAGCACCATCACACCTCCTCCTCCATGCTTCACGGTAGGAGCCACACATGCAGAGATCATCTGTTCACCTCCTCTGCTTCTCACAAAGACATCACACCTCCTCCTCCATGCTTCACGGTGGGAACCACACATGCAGAGATCATCTGTTCATCTACTCTGCTTCTCACAAAGACACGGTTGGAACCAGATATCTTAAATTTGAACTCATCAGACAAAAGGACAGATTTCCACCGGTCTAATGTCCATTGCTCGTGTTTCTTGGCTCAAGCAAGTCTCTTCTTATTATTGGTGTCCATTAGCAGTGGTTTCTTTGCAGCAATTGATAGTGAGGGTGTTTTCTGTTAACAGAATGTGTTTCTTGTTAAAAGGCTGAATATCAATAAAGGGAATAAGCAAAGACACTGTGGAATTCTGGGATTGAGTTTACTTATTGGTATAATTATATAGTGAACTATAGTTATCTGTACTTATTGGTATAAATCTATAATGAACTATAGTTATCTGTACTTATTGGTATAATTATATAGTGAACTGTAGTTATCTGTACTTAATGGTATAATTCTATAATGAACTATAGTTATCTGTACTTAATGGTATAATTATATAGTGAACTATAGTTATCTGTACTTAATGGTATAATTCTATAATGAACTATAGGGATCTGTACTTCATCCTATAATGGCCCATAGTAATATTATAGTCTGATAATGGCATGTAGCAATCTTATAATTTCCTATAGTAATCTGTACTTATTATTTCCTGGAAATAATGTATAGGTGCGCCACCAATATAATAGATCCAAGGAACTAGAGGGGAGGGGAACCCCGCCTAGAGGAAAGAACTTAGATTTGGAAACAATGGTGGAGTAAAGCCGAGGGGATCTGGTTATTAGCATAAAGTGGAGGGACGATGACACCTCTATAAGCATGAAACTGTATAAAAGGACTGAGACTGAGTTCGGCAGTTGGTCCATGGCCCAGCTTGTTACTTTGTAATAAAGTCTATTTGAATTCACAAGTTCTGGTATCTGAGAAATGTGATTGAGCGAATATTTCAACGACAAAAATGGCGAGCTTGCCAGGAGTGGCTACAAGGGACCAGCAAATGGTGGAGAACTCTATGACTGCAGACGGGTCTTTCTGGATGAATTGAGCAAACAGGTGGCCACCTAGATGAGAGGTAAGCTGTTTTTATTTAACTAGACAAGTCAGTTAAGAACAAATTCTTATTTACAATGACGGCCTACTGGGGAACAGTGGGTTAACTGCCTTGTTCAGGGGCAGAACGACAGATTTTTGCCTTGTCAGCTCGGGGATTTGATGTTGCAACCTTTCAGGGAGTTGTCCCCAAACTCAACCCATTCATCTTATAGAATCAGTCAGGAGAGTCATTCAATTCATCTGGGGCATTGATTCCATCTCATTCATCTGTCCTGTTGACTGTTCTGTTCCGTCCAGTTTGAAGTGGCAACTGTCCATCTGCATGGTGGAATAGAATTAAATAAAAGACCTTTGGTTGCTGCCCTATAGTGTCTAGGAAATGTATCGATAGGGGACTGATCAGACAGGCAAAAATACATTTGTTTACTGCCTATTGTGCCGAGGAAGTGAATCAATTAGGGACTTCTCAGATAGGCAAAAATCCTGTTGTTACCGCTTGGCTGTGTTGAGGAAGTGAATCAGTAAAGGACTGCAAACAGACTTCCAGATAAGTGAGGCCTTGTTCAGGTGTGTTTTTGACCTACGGTTCACCAGCACACACACACACAATTTACTGGTTACGAATATGCATTAGTGGGGTTGATACTGTGGGATTTATCCTTACTTTCTGGTGAGACCAGAACAATCTCACAAGAAATGATAGAAACAGGTGGGATTTAATTATAAAATGTAATCTATTTAACCATTGCTTTATGAGATAAGTTGATTGGTTATTCAAATTAGTTTATTTTTGATTTATCATGTTTTTGAATCATGTTGGAGACTGGAGCACACTGCAGTCCCTTTCAGGTCCATAGGGGTTTACTGCCCCCTGCTGGAGACTGGAGCACACTGCAGTCCCTTTCAGGTCCATAGGGATTACTGCCACCTGCTGGAGACTGGAGCACACTGCAGTCCCTTTCAGGTCCATAGGGGTTGGCTCGGTCCTAATTGATGTGTTCTCTGTCACCTGGAGCTGCATGGAAAATGGTCCAGGAACTAAAGGACAATTCAGGACTAGTCAGCCCACTACAAGCTGGTATCACTTCCTTTCTACTAAACTATATGGTCTGGTTTCCCAGACACAGATGAATCCTAGTCCTGGACTAAACAGTATGTTCAATGTAGATGTCCAGGAAACCGGCCCTAAATGTGTCATCTTTCATCCTCCCATACTGCTCAGTCCAGCAACATTAAACCTGTCCAGCAGGTGGTGCTGTTGACCAAACAATAAAACCAGCAGATATCTTGACTTGCCACTCAGTATATCAGTAATGTTCAGAATAGTACTTTAATATCATTGGAGATTGATGGTCTTTTTAATCCACTATCCAGAGTCAGGAACAGATGAAGTTAGGTCTGCTACTGTTCAGTGATTAAATATGATTTCTGGTGATGGGAAATAATAAAAAACACTCAACTTCATCTAGTAATAGTTTTCCTTTGTTATTTATTCCAAGGTGTGTCTTTAACTTGTAAATGTATTGTGTGGAGGTGAGCTAGTGGTGTGGCTGATAGAATAGAATGAAGAGGGAGGAGGGGAGGAAGAGGGGAGGAGTGAAGGGCTGTTCAAGAAACCAGATGAGGAAGAGGAAGATGTTCAGGGGAATTACTGTCTCTGTTCCAAATGGTTCCCTATTCCCTACGTAGTGCACTACGGTGCTTCTGACCAGGTCTAAAGTAGTGTTCTACGTAGGGAATAGGGTGTAGATTTATTACAATATCATGCTTTAGTGTTTGGCACAAAAATATATTAGATATCCACCCCTACTTCCTGTCTGTCATCCCCAGTTCTGTTAAGACTTCCTCTCATTGAACTGGGCCTCATTCTAAATGGTCACTTTGTATTGATAGTCCATACTGGTCTTTACTATGGTTCTACATACAGTACCTGTATTGATAGTCCATACTGGTCTTTACTATGGTTCTACATACAGTACCTGTATTGATAGTCCATACTGGTCTTTCCTATGGTTCTACATACAGTATCTGTATTGATAGTCCATACTGGTCTTTACTATGGTTCTACATACAGTACCTGTATTGATAGTCCATACTGGTCTTTACTATGGTTCTACATACAGTATCTGTATTGATAGTCCATACTGGTCTTTACTATGGTTCTACATACAGTACCTGTATTGATAGTCCATACTGGGCTTTACTATGGTTCTACATACAGTACCTGTATTGATAGTCCATACTGGACTTTACTATGGTTCTACATACAGTACCTGTATTGATAGTCCATACTGGACTTTACTATGGTTCTACATACAGTATCTGTATTGATAGTCCATACTGGTCTTTACTATGGTTCTACATACAGTACCTGTATTGATGAGGGCCTCATCATCTGGCAGTAAAACCCTATAGACCTGAAAGGGACTGCAGTGTGCTCCAGTCTCCAGCAGGGGGCAGTAAAACCCTTTGGACCTGAAAGGGACTGCAGTGTGCTCCAGTCTCCAGCAGGGGGCAGTAAAACCCTTTGGACCTGAAAGGGACTGCAGTGTGCTCCAGTCTCCAGCAGGGGGCACTAAACCTCTATGGACCTGGAAGTGAAAGTGAGGAGTAAAAATCAAAGGTGAATTTACATTGATGTTTCCACGGAGACCTGAATCATATCCACGAGGCGCCAAACTGAAGACAATGAACTAAAACAGGGAGGGACTAACTGAACTAAAATAATTCTGTTTTGCTACAGTGTTCTCTAACGAATAACACCCTGGATTCAAATACTTTTTGAAATCTTTCCAACACTTTGAGCATTTCCATTGTCCTCCAGGTGGGCGGGGTTTGTTTGTGCTTTTAGGACTTTTCTATTCGCTAATGCTCCCTCCATCCTATAAGAATCATTGATGTGTTGGATGAGCAGGGGGCAGTAAAACCCTATGGACCTGAAAGGGACTGCAGTGTGCTCCAGTCTCCAGCAGGGGGCAGTAAAACCCTATGGACCTGAAAGGGACTGCAGTGTGCTCCAGTCTCCAGCAGGGGGCAGTAAACCCCCATGGACCTGAAAGGGACTGCAGTGTGCTCCAGTCTCCAGCAGGGGGCAGTAATCCCTATCGACCTGAAAGGGACTGCAGTGTGCTCCAGTCTCCAGCAGGGGGCAGTAAAACCCTATGGACCATTGCTCATGAAGTATTCAATATTATTATAAATAGTATTTGAACACATCTGTTACCACATGCAATAAGCCTGTAACGTCTTGTATGATCTTTGTTTGTACTTTTAGGACTTTTCTATTGGTTCCATTACAACTAACTCATTCAACCACTGCTTATTAAGTTTTCAAAATTATTTTGAAACATGTCTGTTTCCACGTGCAATAAGCCTGTAACGTCTTGTATGATCTCATCAGGTAAAGGTGTGTCAAATGGAAGGGCAAGTCTCACCACTGAGAGGAAAACATCACTGGTCCACCTCTGCATCAGGTCAGCTATGTTGATCAGTACTGTCCCAGGGATGCTGGGAGCAGAGATGAACTCCCCTGACCTGGTATCATCTATGGAGTTGTCATTTTAATATCAGTTTAAGCCCATTACTGCTATAACACATAAACCATGTTAATAGAATGAAATGGATCCAGGTTCCATTTATTCTACATCAGATTTACTGCCTGTGGAACACTTCTCCATAGTGTCTGAAATCAAGATGACTGCAGGTCTGAATCCCAAACTAATGGGGGGAAATGGATCCATCTAATAACATGGTTTTTAGAGATATGGAGAAAAACATCACAAACTGTACTATTGGGGTGAACAAATACCATTAACATACATACAAGGCATTCAGAAACATTTTGTTACGTTACAGCCTCATTCTACAATGGATTAAATAAATCATGTTCCTATTCAATCCACACACCATACCCCATAATGACATCACAATACTCCATAATGACCTCACAATACTCCATAATGACATCACAAGGTCTCATAATGACATCACAATACTCCATAATGACCTCACAATACCCCATAATGACATCACAATACTCCATAATGACCTCACAATACTCCATAATGACATCACAAGGTCTCATAATGACATCACAATACTCCATAATGACCTCACAATACTCCATAATGACATCACAATGTCTCATAATGACATCACAATACTCCAGAATGACCTCACAATACTCCAGAATGACCTCACAATACTTCATAATGACAAAGCGAAAAGATGTTTTTTATTTTTTGCAAATTATTAACCGAAGTACCTTATATAAGTATTCAGACCCTTTGAGACGTGAGATTGAGCTCCGGTGTATCCTGTTTCCATTGATCATCCTTGAGGTGTTTCTACAACGGGTTTGGAGTCCACCTGTGGTAAATTCCATTGATAGGACATGATTTGGAAAAGCACACACCTGTCTGTATAAGGTCCCACAGTTGACAGGTCATGTCAGAGCAAAATACCTCCAGGACCAAGGCCCTTCTCCCCCATTGCTCAGTTTGGCCAGACGCCCAGCTCTTGGAAGGCCCTTCTCCCCCCATTCAGAAACATGAAGGAAATGGATCCATCTAATAAGATGGTGTTTAGAGGTATGGACCTTTCTATTGGGGTGAACCATCCCCTTAACATACAGTACCAGTCAAAAGTTTGGACACACCTACTCATTCAAGGGTTTTTCTTTATGTTTACTATTTTCTACATTGTAGAAATGTAGGGAAGACATCAAAACTATGAAATAACACACATGGAATCATGTAGTAACCAACAACGTGTTCAACAAATCAAGTGGAGGCCCAGTCATCTGATGCAGCCCTGCATCACTCTCCTTGGTCAAATAGCCCTAACACAGCCTGGAGGTGTGTTGGGTCATTGTCCCGTTGAAAAACAAATGATAGTCCCACTAAGCACAAACCAGATGGGATGGCGTATCACTGCAGAATGCTGTGGTAGCCATGCTGGTTAAGACTATCATGGTGGTGCCCCCGGCAAAGCACCAACACACCTCCTCCTCCATGCTTCACGGTGGAAAATACACATGCAGAGATCATCTGTTCACCTACTCTGCTTCTCACAAAGACACAGCGGTTAGAACCAGAAGTCTTAAATCTGGACTCAAAGGACATTTCCACCGGTCTAATGGCCATTAGTCGTGTTTCTCTGCCCAAGCAAGTCAGGGGGCAGTGATCCCTATGGACCTGAAAGGGGCTGCAGTGTGCTCCAGTCTCCAGCAGGGGGCAGTAAACCCCTATGGACCTGAAAGGGGAAGTGAGGCGTTAAGTGTGATGCTATTGAACATTGCATCACTTAACCAGCATTCTGCAGCGATACGCCATCCCATCTGGTTTGGGTTTAGTGGGACTATCATTTGTTCTCACCTGATTGTCTATGAGGTGTACCAGGTGTGTCCCAACTTTTGACTGGTCCTGTAGTTTCTGTAGTGCAGAAAGTATGATGCTGTCCTAGTTCTGCTCTGTGTTCTGCTCCAAGGAAAGACTCATCTCTGGACACTCTCACATACCCTGTTACCTGCTGCACTGGTCCCCGCCGGCTCTGGTCTGTCTCTGCCAGTCTGGTACAGGTGTCCTCTCCTGCTCTGGTCTGTCTCTCCCAGTCTGGTACAGGTGTCCTCTCCTGCTCTGGTCTGTCTCTCCCAGTCTGGTACAGGTGTCCTCTCCTGCTCTGGTCTGTCTCTCCCAGTCTGGTACAGGTGTCCTCTCCTGCTCTGGTCTGTCTCTCCCAGTCTGGTACAGGTGTCCTCTCCTGCTCTGGTCTGTCTCTCCCAGTCTGGTACAGGTGTCCCCGCCGGCTCTGGTCTGTCTCTCCCAGTCTGGTACAGGTGTCCTCTCCTGCTCTGGTCTGTCTCTCCCAGTCTGGTACAGGTGCCCTCGCCACTCTCTCTCTCCCCGTAGCTTTGCTCTCCTACATCACACATTTATGACTTGTTGACTGATCTGCTGTTGGACTATTTAGTGATTGTTACTATGTTTGTATTATTATTTAGGATTGTTTTTAGCTCATTTAATGAGGGTTCAGCGTTGTGTTGGCTACATGTCTTAGATTGCTTAGTGCTGTGTTTCTCTCAGATCAAAGATGAGGCAATAAAGGATCATGTTGCTGCTGTTCAAAGGAGAAACTACACGCCTGCTCTGTGATTGAGGAAATAGATTGATGTTTCTCCCACGAGTTTTGGGAGAAACTACACTCTTGCTCTGTCAATGAGGAAATATGAGTTTCTCCCTCGAGTGTTGGGAGAAACTACACTCTTGCTCTGTCAATGAGGAAATATATAAATGTTTCTCCCTCGAGTTTTGGGAGAAACCACACTCTTGCTCCATAAATGCACGTGAGATCGATGCACATTTCTCCCAAACAACATGGGAGAAATGGGACTGTTGCTCTGACATGTCAGGACTGTTTTCTTGGTACTGAACCGTGTCCCTGGACTTTCCTCATCTCCTGAATGTTGTGGCGTTAAAGATTCTGGTGACGATGGATTGTCCTTCAAGTGCTGCCTATAAATCCACATGTTGGAACCCTCCATCTAGACCGGCCATTATCTAGCTGCTTCTACTGTCTGGAAATGTGCAGTCTGACCCAGGTCCTGACATCCTGTCCAATGAAGTAGTCAGAGCGGCCTGAAGTTTCTGCATGTGAATGTAATAAGTCTGCTGATGTAGTATGATTATGTGGATATATGGATAAAACCTGCCCACCCTGATGTATTTATGCTTTCTGAAACCTGGCTACAAAAATCTATTAAAGACAAAAATATATTGGCAGCAATGGTTATAATGTTTTAGGTGCAGATGGTCAATCTAAGGGTGGTGGTGTTGCTGTTTACGCAAAACACAAGATCTCAGCGGTCTGACTTCTACTCAACCTCAGCAAGTTGAATATCTGGGGTTGAACCTTAACCTTGGTTCCTGTTTAAATATGGTTGTATCTTGTTGTTATAGACCATCTGCTCCTGTTTAAATATGGTTGTATCTTGTTGCTATAGACCATCTGCTCCTGTTTAAATATGGTTGTATCTTGTTGTTACAGACCATCTGCTCCTGTTTAAATATGGTTGTATCTTGTTGTTACAGACCATCTGCTCCTGTTTAAATATGGTTGTATCTTGTTGTTATAGACCATCTGCTCCTGTTTAAATATGGTTGTATCTTGTTGTTATAGACCATCTGCTCCTGTTTGAATATGGTTGTATCTTGTTGTTACAGACCATCTGCTCCTGTTTAAATATGGTTGTATCTTGTTGTTACAGACCATCTGCTCCTGTTTAAATATGGTTGTATCTTGTTGTTATACATTTACATTTAAGTCATTTCGCTCTTATCCAGAGCGACTTACAAATTGGTGAATTCACCTTCTGACATCCAGTGGAGCAGCCACTTTACAATAGTGCATCTAAATCATTTAAGGGGGGGTGAGAAGGATTACTTATCCTATCCTAGGTATTCCTTGAAGAGGTGGGGTTTAAGGTGTCTCCGGAAGGTGGTGATTGACTCCGCTGTCCTGGCGTCGTGAGGACCTTGTTCCACCATTGGGGGGCCAGAGCAGCGAACAGTTTTGACTGGGCTGAGCGGGAACTGTACTTCCTCAGTGGTAGGGAGGCGAGCAGGCCAGAGGTGGATGAACGCAGTGCCCTTGCTTGGGTGTAGGGCCTGATCAGAGCCTGGAGGTACTGCGGTGCCGTTCCCCTCACAGCTAAATTAGGCAAGCACCATGGTCTTGTAGCGGATGCGAGCTTCAACTGGAAGCCAGTGGAGAGAGCGGAGGAGCGGGGTGACGTGAGACAGGTTATAAACCATCTGCTCCTGTTTAAATATGGTTGTATCTTGTTGTTATAGACCATCTGCTCCTGTTTAAATATGGTTGTATCTTGTTGTTATAGACCATCTGCTCCTGTTTAAATATGGTTGTATCTTGTTGTTACAGACCATCTGCTCCTGTTTAAATATGGATGTATCTTGTTGTTATAGACCATCTGCTCCTGTTTAAATATGGTTGTATCTTGTTGTTACAGACCATCTGCTCCTGTTTAAATATGGTTGTATCTTGTTGTTACAGACCATCTGCTCCTGTTTAAATATGGTTGTATCTTGTTGTTACAGACCATCTGATACTGTTTAAATATGGTTGTACCTTGTTGTTACAGACCATCTGCTCCTGTTTAAATATGGTTGTATCTTGTTGTTACAGACCATCTGCTCCTGTTGGCTCTCTGGATTGTATTTTCATATTATCACAGCATGTAAACTCTGAGTTTGATCTGATAGGTGATCTGAATCAGGACTGGTTAACATCTAGCTCTGATCAACTCTCAATTCTATCCAATACCCAGAATCTCACTCAGATTGTCAACAGTGTAACGAGGTTGAATATAAAGTTTCCTCTGAAATCCTCTTTGATTGATTTGATCTGAACCAAAACTGCTCATCGTTTTAATGCTTCTGGTATTTGATCACTGTGCTATTGCCTGTGTGAGAGATGGTCAAATTCCTAAACATCCTCCACATGTCATTACGAAAAGAAACCAGAAGCTGTTTGATACTCCAGGTTTTTTACATGATGTATCCAGAATTAAATGGAATAGAATGGAATTAATCCCTGATGTTGAATTAGCCTTTTCTTACTTCCACAATGCTTTCCAGGATGTACGCAATAAGCCCCTTTAAATAAATTCAGGATGAAGGGCAGAGAGAATCCCTGGTTTACTGAGGAACGTACTAAAATCACAAGGGAACTAAATGCTATGTGGGATAAAGCAAGAGGGTCTGGTTCAGCAGATGATTGGACGTCTGAAATATGGGTGTGGCTTTGATCTGAAAAGTGAAAGCAGACCACTACCTGAAATCTACTTCAGATCATTTAAATAATCCCTCCACATTCTGACAAGTAGTTTAAGGTTTGGAGTGAAAAGAAGATTCACAGCTTCCCAAACTATTGTTGGTCGACACTCAGGAAGTAACTGAGAGAACCTCCATTATGAAGGCCTTGAATCAGCATTTTATAGATGCAGGCAGTTCATTTAAAAATGTTAAACCCCCCCTGTGCTCTCCTTCACCAGGTTCTCCTTCTCATCCCTGACACCCCTGTGCTCTCTTTCACCAGGTTCTCCTTCACCAGGTTCTCCTTCCCATCCTTCTCTGTTTCAGAAGTGTGTAAAGCCCTGAAATAAATTGATAGAACAGAATCCCCTGTCCCTGATGAACTAGACCCCTGCTTCCTACACCTGCTGCTGACATCATTGCTCCCCCATATATTTCTAACCTCACGCTTGACGTTCAGGAAATCCCCAATTTATGGAAATCTGCTTTTGTACTGCCTCTCCTGAAAGGTGGAGATCCTTCGCTACTTGACAACTATCGACCCATATCAACGCTGTCTGTACTGTCAAAGGTCCTGGAGTCCTGGAGTCCTTAGTTAGTAGGTCCTGGAGTCCTTAGTTAGAAGGTCCCGGAGTCCTTAGTTAGAAGGTCCCAGAGTCCTTAGTTAGAAGGACCCGGAGTCCTTAGTTAGAAGGTCCCGGAGTCCTTAGTTAGAAGGTCCTGGAGTCCTTAGTAAGTAGGTCCTGGAGTCCTTAGTTAGAAGGTCCTGGAGTCCTTAGTAGGTCCTGGAGTCCTTAGTTAGAAGGTCCTGGAGTCCTTAGTTAGAAGGTCCTGGAGTCCTTAGTTAGAAGGTCCTGGAGTCCTTAGTTAGAAGGTCCTGGAGTCCTTAGTTAGAAGGTCCTGGAGTCCTCAGTTAGAAGGTCCTAGTTAGTAGGGAGATGAAGGCCTCCAAGAAAAAAACGTATTTCATGGAATGCAGTCAGTGTTAAAGTGTGTCTGTCTATATTGATTTGTAAAAGGCTTTTGACACTGTGGACACTGTGTTGGTGCAAAGGTTAACATTTTGTGGAATTACAGGTCATGATCGAGACTGGTTTATTAACACTACGAGTTGAGTTTTTACCAAAAAGTTATATTTTGGTTTCATCTGACCATATGACATTCTCCCAATCTTCTTCTGGATCATCCAAATGCTCTCTAGCAAACTTCAGACAGGCCTGGACATGTACTGGCTTAAGCAGGGGACACGTCTGGCACTGCAGGATTTGAGTCCCTGGTGGCGTAGTGTGTTACTGATAGTAGGCTTTGTTACTTTGGTCCCGGCTCTCTGCAGGTCATTCACTAGGTCCCCCCGTGTGGTTCTGGGATTTTTGCTCACCGTTCTTGTGATCATTTTGACCCCACGGGGTGAGATCTTGCGTGGAGCCCCAGATCGAGGGAGATTGTCAGTGGTCTTGTATGTCTTCCATTTCCTAATAATTGCCCCCACAGTTGATTTCTTCAAACCAAGCTGCTTCCCTATTGCAGATTCAGTCTTCCCAGCTTGGTGCAGGTCTACAATTTTGTTTCTGGTGTCCTTTTACAGCTCTTTGGTCTTGGCCATAGTGGGGTTTGGAGTGTGACTGTTTGAGGTTGTGGACAGGTGTCTTTTATACTGATAACAGGTTGAAACAGGTGCCATTAATACAGGTAACGAGTGGAGGACAGAGGAGCCTCTTAACTTCTTGAAACTCCCCATCCCGGATCCGGGTTTGTGACTAAAGCCTCAGGCTCATTAGCATAACGCAGCGTTAACGATTTCTGAAAATCGCAAATAAAATGAAAATAATGCGTCTGCTCTCAAGCTTAGCCTTTTCTTAACAACACTGTCATCTCAGATTTTCAAAATATGCTTTTGAACCATAGAAATTGACTAATTTGTGTAAGAGTATGCAAAGCTAGCATAGCATTTTGAGTAGCATTTAGCACGCAACATTTTCACAAAAACCAGATAACCAAATAAATAAAATCATTTACCTTTGAAGAGCTTCTGATGTTTTCAATGAGGAGACTCTCAGTTACATACCAAATGCGCAGTTTTTCCTGAAAGCGTCTGTGTGTAGGAGAAATCGTTCCGTTTTCTACATTGCATCTGGCTACCGAAACGAACCGAAAATTCAGTCACCTACAACGTAAAACTTTTCCGGATTAACTACATAATATCGCCGAAACATGGCAAACGTTGTTTGGAATCAATCCTCAAGGTGTTTTTTCACATATCTCTTCATTGATATGCAGTTCGTGGAAGCTTGCTTTCCTCTCTGTATCCCAAGGAAAAATACTGGCAGGTGACTTTTGCGCACCAATTTCGGCGTAGGACACCGGGCGGACACCTGGTAAATGTGGTCTCTTATGGTCAATCTTCCAATGATCTGCCTACAAATACGTCACAATGCTGCAGACACCTTGGGGAAACGACAGAAAGGGCAGGCTCATTCCTCTCGCATTCACAGCCATATAAGGAGACAATGGAAAACAGAGCCTCAAAAATCCTGTTCATTTCCTGGATGCCATCTCATCTTGGTTTTGCCTGAAGCTCACGTTCTAGGGCACGCACAGAGAATATCTTGGTAGTTTTGGACACGTCAGAGTGTTTTCTTTCGAAAGCTATCAATTATATGCATAGTCGAGCATCTTTTTGTGACAAAATATCTTGTTTAAAACGGGAACGTTTTTCATCCAAAAATGAAATAGCGCCCCCATAGAGGTTAAAGAGGTTAAAGAAGAAGTTACAGGTCTGTGAGAGACAGAAATCTTGCTTGTTTGTAGGTGACCAAATACTTATTTTCCACCATAATTTGCAAATAAATTCATTAAAAATCCTACAATGTGATTTTCTGGATTTTTTTCAATGGTTGTAGATTGTAGTGATGTTATATATATGCAGGCCTCAACCACGACCCTGAGAGAACTTGATTCAGTGTATCATGCAGCCCTCAGGTTCATTACCAATCAGAAACGTCTAACACATCATTGTGATCTCTACAGCGCTGTTGGCTGGTGGTCATCTACCTTGGGTAGGTTTAAACACTGGTATACACTGATTTATAAGGCCATATTGTAGGTTTAAACACTGGTATACACTGATTTATATTGGGTAAAATGCCATAGTTATTCTTTAGTCAGGTCAGTAAATAAATATAAATTACGGTCCCATTCTGATTTGCTTCTAACAGAACCAAGAAGTAGAACAGGTCAGAACCATAGTAAAGACCAGTATGGACTATCAATACAGGTACTGTATGTAGAACCATAGTAAAGACCAGTATGGACTATCAATACAGGTACTGTATGTAGAACCATAGTAAAGACCAGTATGGACTATCAATACAGGTACTGTATGTAGAACCATAGTAAAGACCAGTATGGACTATCAATACAGGTACTGTATGTAGAACCATAGTAAAGACCAGTATGGACTATCAATACAGGTACTGTATGTAGAACCATAGTAAAGACCAGTATGGACTATCAATACAGGTACTGTATGTAGAACCATAGTAAAGACCAGTATGGACTATCAATACAGGTACTGTATGTAGAACCATAGTAAAGACCAGTATGGACTATCAATACAGGTACTGTATGTAGAACCATAGTAAAGACCAGTATGGACTATCAATACAAAGTGACCATTTAGAATGAGGCCCAGTTCAATGAGAGGAAGTCTTAACAGAACTGGGGGATGACAGACAGGAAGTGGGGGGGGGGGGGGAGATCTAATATATTTTTGTGCCAAACACTAAAGCATGATATTGTAATATATCTACACCCTATTCCCTACGTAGAACACTACTTTAGACCTGGTCAGAAGCACTGTAGTGCACTACGTAGGGAATAGGGAACCATTTGGAACAGACAGTAATTCCCCTGAACATCTTCCTCTTCCTCATCTGGTTTCTTGAACAGTCTAATAAGTCTAATATCCCATTTAGCAGACGCTTTTGTCCAAAGCGACTTACAAGTCGGCTGGGGCCACTACTTTTACATATTGGTGGCCCCAGCGGGAATCGAACCCACGACGCTTGGCGTTGCAAGCGCCATGCTCTACCGACTGAGCCACACAGGACAGCCCTTCACTCCTCCCCTCTTCCTCCCCTCCTCCCTCTTCATTCTATTCTATCAGCCACACCACTAGCTCACCTCCACACAATACATTTACAAGTTAAAGACACACCTTGGAAGAAATAACAAAGGAAAACTATTACTAGATGAAGTTGAGTGTTTTTTATTATTTCCCATCACCATAAATCATATTTAATCACTGAACAGTAGCAGACCTAACTTCATCTGTTCCTGACTCTGGATAGTGGATTAAAAAGACCATCAATCTCCAATGATATTAAAGTACTATTCTGAACATTACTGATATACTGAGTGGCAAGTCAAGATATCTGCTGGTTTTATTGTTTGGTCAACAGCACCACCTGCTGGACAGGTTTAATGTTGCTGGACTGAGCAGTATGGGAGGATGAAAGATGACACATTTAGGGCCGGTTTCCTGGACATCTACATTGAACATACTGTTTAGTCCAGGACTAGGATTCATCTGTGTCTGGGAAACCAGACCATATAGTTTAGTAGAAAGGAAGTGATACCAGCTTGTAGTGGGCTGACTAGTCCTGAATTGTCCTTTAGTTCCTGGACCATTTTCCATGCAGCTCCAGGTGACAGAGAACACATCAATTAGGACCAAGCCAACAAGCTGATCAATGATACTGAGGAGAATTACATAGAGACAGAGAACCAACTGAGAAAACATATCAATGGTTCTGAATGACAACCAATATACATCAACACCAGACATCATGATTCATGGAAATGTACAGGATTAAAACATTGCAATTACAAAAATATGAAAACATTGAATTTTAATTCATAACATCTTCTGAAGATCAAATCAGTTAAATCATTGTAGAGAAAACAGAGCAGAATGAATCATCACATCTGGGGACCTTCACCACCAGCATGACTAGTATCTATGTGGACCCTACTACAGTCTAACCAGCTCAGCTATAGACTACACCAGCATGACTAGTATCTATGTGGTCCCTACTACAGTCTAACCAGCTCAGCTATAGACTACGCCAGCATGACTAGTATCTATGTGGACCCTACTACAGTCTAACCAGCTCAGCTATAGACTACACCAGTGTTACGGATACAGTTATCCTGTGTGTGTGTGTGTATCCTGTGTGTGTGTTTCTTTTCTCTCCTTCTCCCCTCACAGGTGAAAATCATCACTCCCCAATCAATCATCAATCAGAAGACACACCTCCTCATATTTCCTAAACCTATCACAGTTCTTTCCCCATGGTTTAAAAACCCCATCATTTGTTTGTTCTAGAGCTCAGCTCAATCTCTCTGTAAATGCCATGTCTGTAGGTCTCTGTGTTTCACTCTCGCTTTGTGTCTTAACCTCTCTTTTGTTTAAGCACCTCATAGCACTTTGTCATCACCTGTGAGTATTGTTTTTGGTTATGGTGTTTGTGTTTGATTGCTGGTGGAAAAGGGGGAAACCAAGACAAGTCGCCCATGGGCAAACACTACCCGTAGGTGAACTTTGTTAAATACACTAGTTAGAACTGGGCGGACCACCCACTGTATTTTTGGTTAGTTAGTTAGCTGTTGTTAAAGTAGGCTAGTCTAGCTTAGGGGTGTTTTTGAATACTTATTGTTTCTTTCCTTGGGTCCAGCTCAGCCCCTTTTCCTGCTCCCCCCATTACCGTGTGTTTATAAATAAACCTAGAGTTTGACGGTAGATTTCAGTTGTCGTGCTTATTTCGTTCACACTTTTCCTTTGTCACAATAGTAATTTGCATGAGTTATGTTACGAGTCTCATTACCATCCCCCCTAGACTGTCGGGCCAAAAGGGATTCGTAACACCAGCATGACTAGTATCTATGTGGACCCTACTACAGTCTAACCAGCTCAGCTATAGACTACGCCAGCATGACTAGTATCTATGTGGACCCTACTACAGTCTAACCAGCTCAGCTATAGACTACACCAGCATGACTAGTATCTATGTGGACCCTACTACAGTCTAACCAGCTCAGCTATAGACTACACCAGCATGACTAGTATCTATGTGGACCCTACTACAGTCTAACCAGCTCAGCTATAGACTACACCAGCATGACTAGTATCTATGTGGTCCCTACTACAGTCTAACCAGCTCAGCTATAGACTACACCAGCATGACTAGTATCTATGTGGACCCTACTACAGTCTAACCAGCTCAGCTATAGACTACACCAACATGACTAGTATCTATGTGGACCCTACTACAGTCTAACCAGCTCAGCTATAGACTACGCCAGCATGACTAGTATCTATGTGGACCCTACTACAGTCTAACCAGCTCAGCTATAGACTACACCAGCATGACTAGTATCTATGTGGACCCTACTACAGTCTAACCAGCTCAGCTATAGACTACACCAGCATGACTAGTATCTATGTGGACCCTACTACAGTCTAACCAGCTCAGCTATAGACTACACCAGCATGACTAGTATCTATGTGGACCCTACTACAGTCTAACCAGCTCAGCTATAGACTACACCAGCATGACTAGTATCTATGTGGACCCTACTACAGTCTAACCAGCTCAGCTATAGACTACACCAGCATGACTAGTATCTATGTGGACCCTACTACAGTCTAACCAGCTCAGCTATAGACTACACAAGCATGACTAGTATCTATGTGGACCCTACTACAGTCTAACCAGCTCAGCTATAGACTACACCAGCATGACTAGTATCTATGTGGACCCTACTACAGTCTAACCAGCTCAGCTATAGACTACACCAGCATGACTAGTATCTATGTGGACCCTACTACAGTCTAACCAGCTCAGCTATAGACTACACCAGCATGACTAGTATCTATGTGGACCCTACTACAGTCTAACCAGCTCAGCTATAGACTACACCAACATGACTAGTATCTATGTGGACCCTACTACAGTCTAACCAGCTCAGCTATAGACTACACCAGCATGACTAGTATCTATGTGGACCCTACTACAGTCTAACCAGCTCAGCTATAGACTACACCAGCATGACTAGTATCTATGTGGACCCTACTACAGTTTAACCAGCTCAGCTATAGACTACACCAGCATGACTAGTATCTATGTGGTCCCTACTACAGTCTAACCAGCTCAGCAGTACCAGAGACATAAAAAATAGGACCATAACAAAATCCAAACCCAGGATAAAGGGGCTGAGTGAATGTGGTCTGGACTCTGTGGAGGAGGGTCATTGTGTCAGAGACACTGTAGAAGGACAGAGTACCTGCCTTGTGATCCAGGTACACTCCTACTCTGGAGGACTGAGGGCCTGATACTTTAGTCACAACATTATTGTGTCTGAAACAATAACCACCTCTATAGTAATATAAACTCCAGGTCTTGTTATTGTCTCCAAATGCACCATCATTACCTCTCCCTGTTCTGCTGATGTCTTTATATGAGACTGCTGTAGCAACACCACCAGTCCTCTCCACCTCCCAGTAACAGCGTCCAGACAGACCCTCTCTACACAGAACCTGCCAGTAGTTGGTGAATCTGTCTGGATGGTCAGGATATGGTTGGACTTGACGTGTAAAGGTCACCTTTCTGTTCCCTTCAGACAGAGAGAGGCGTGTTCCTGCTGTGTTTGGGTCCAGTGTGAGCTGACAGGAATCTGGGAGAAGAGCAGAGACCAATTAGGGGAGTCAGAACAATAAGTTAAGTCAGATACTGTATCTCCCCTGTCTTTGATTAGAGCACAGCAGAGATCAAATCAGAGAAATATGAGGAGTCAGATAGAGACCCAGTCTTTGATTAGATCTACTATTGCTATATATTTCTAGAGGGATTGTTAGGAGTGTCAGTAAAAAGAGACTGTTAGTTACTTCACAATAAAGAGACTCACATTGTAACAACTGTTCTCTGGTCTTGGGCTCTGGAGGCAGTACAACATCCACTATATTCACTACAGACACACAAACACATTGACAGAGAGAGGGAATGTTATCATCAGACCATATTCCACATGTATATGACTAGTAGGGAACTTTCAAATGTCTAAAGTTGATGTTCTTATTGTTTTCAACACACCTGTAGTGGAGATCTTGGTCCATTCTCCTTTAAGGAAGTCTTCTAGTTTCTCTCTCAGTTCAGACACAGTCTGACTCACATCTCCAAAGTACTGAAGAGGACGGACAACGATGCTGGGTAAGTCTGAAGATACACTGATACTGGAGAGAGACTGATACCTCTGGAGAGAGAGAGAGAGAGAGAGACTGATACCTCTGGAGAGAGAGAGACTGATACCTCTGGAGAGAGACAGAGAGAGACTGATACCTCTGGAGAGAGAGAGAGAGAGAGAGAGACTGATACCCCTGGAGAGAGAGAGAGAGAGAGAGAGAGAGAGAATGATACCTCTGGAGAGAGAGAGAGAGACTGATACCTCTGGAGAGAGAGAGAGAGAGAGACTGATACCTCTGGAGAGAGAGAGAGACTGATACCTCTGGAGAGAGAGAGAGAGAGACTGATACCTCTGGAGAGAGAGAGAGAGAGACTGATACCTCTGGAGAGAGAGAGAGAGAGACTGATACCTCTGGAGAGAGAGAGAGAGAGAGAGAGAGACTGATACCTCTGGAGAGAGAGAGAGAGAGACTGATACCTCTGGAGAAGAGAGAGAGAGAGAGAGAGAGAGAGAGAGAGACTGATACCTCTGGAGAGAGAGAGAGACACTGATACCTCTGGAGAGAGAGAGAGAGAGAGAGACACTGATACCTCTGGAGAGAGAGAGAGAGAGACACTGATACCTCTGGAGAGAGAGAGAGAGAGAGAGACACACTGATACCTCTCTCTCGAGAGAGAGAGAGAGAGAGAGAGAGACTGATAACTCTGGAGAGAGAGAGAGACAGGGACAGAGAGAGGGAGAGGGATGACAGAGAGAGAGAGAGAGAGGTTCCGGGTTGGAGCGAGCGGTCGCATCTACACTTCGGTCCGTAGGTAGTATAACCTTTCATTACATTTTCATTACATTTCATTATAGTACAACGGTTTGATTTGTCTAATCTTAGCTATTTCTTCTTAGCTAGCTACATAGCCGTCTTTGTATCAAAGATAATTGCGTAATTATCGTATTTCGTGGAGTCGTCTAACGTAGTCTACACTGCTATCTGCCCAGCAGCTAGCTAAGCAACTAGCTAACGTCTAAGACAATTGTGTAGTCTAGAGCGATTTTCTAGGTTAGCTAGCCAGCTATTGTCGTTCTTTTAACGTAACGTAACGCAATCAACACTGCTAGCTAGCCAGCTAGCCCCCGACTAGCAGCACTGTAGAAACTATTACAGTACAACGGTTTGATTTGTTTGATCGTAGCTAGCTAGCTACATAGCCGTCTTTGTATCTAAGACAATTGTGTAGTCTAGAGCGATTCTCTAGTTTAGCTAGCCAGCTATTGTCGTTCTTTTAACGTAACGTAACGCAATCAACACTGCTAGCTAGCTAGCTAGCCCCAAATAGCAGCACTGTAGAAACTATTACACTCGACGGAACGACTTGATTAGTGTAGTGTCAACATCGCAGCCACTGCCAGCTAGCCTACAAAGTCAACAACGCAGCCACTGCCAGCTAGCCTACTCCAGCAGTACTGTATCATTTCAATCATTTTAGTCAATAAGTTTCTTGCTACGTAAGCTTAACTTTCTGAACATTCGAGACGTGTAGTCCACTTGTCATTCCAATCTCCTTTGCATTAGCGTAGCCTCTTCTGTAGCCTGTCAACTATGTGTCTATCTATCCCTGTTCTCTCCTCTCTGCACAGACCATACAAACGCTCCCACCGCGTGGCCGCGGCCACCTAATCTGGTGGTCCCAGCGCGCACGACCCACGTGGAGTTCCAGGTCTCCGGTAGCCTCTGGAACTGCCGATCTGCGGCCAACAAGGCAGAGTTCACCTCAGCCTATGCCTCCCTCCAGTCCCTCGACTTCTTGGCACTGACGGAAACATGGATCACCACAGATAACACTGCTACCCCTACTGCTCTCTCTTCGTCCGCCCACGTGTTCTCGCACACCCCGAGAGCTTCTGGTCAGCGGGGTGGTGGCACCGGGATCCTCATCTCTCCCAAGTGGTCATTCTCTCTTTCTCCCCTTACCCATCTGTCTATCGCCTCCTTTGAATTCCATGCTGTCACAGTTACCAGCCCTTTGAAGCTTAACATTCTTATCATTTATCGTCCTCCAGGTTCCCTCGGAGAGTTCATCAATGAGCTTGATGCCTTGATAAGCTCCATTCCTGAGGACGGCTCACCTCTCACAGTCCTGGGCGACTTTAACCTCCCCACGTCTACCTTTGACTCATTCCTCTCTGCCTCCTTCTTTCCACTCCTCTCCTCTTTTGACCTCACCCTCTCACCTTCCCCCCCTACTCACAAGGCAGGCAATACGCTCGACCTCATCTTTACTAGATGCTGTTCTTCCACTAACCTCATTGCAACTCCCTCCAAGTCTCCGACCACTACCTTGTATCCTTTTCCCTCTCGCTCTCATCCAACACTTCCCACACTGCCCCTACTCGGATGGTATCGCGCCGTCCCAACCTTCGCTCTCTCTCCCCGCTACTCTCTCCTCTTCCATCCTATCATCTCTTCCCTCTGCTCATACCTTCTCCAACCTATCTCCTGATTCTGCCTCCTCAACCCTCCTCTCTTCCCTTTCTGCATCCTTTGACTCTCTATGTCCCCCTATCCTCCAGGCCGGCTCGGTCCTCCCCCCTCCCGCTCCGTGGCTCGACGACTCATTGCGAGCTCACAGAACAGAGCTCCGGGCAGCCGAGCGGAAATGGAGGAAAACTCGCCTCCCTGCGGACCTGGCATCCTTTCACTCCCTCTTCTCTACATTTTCCTCCTCTGTCTCTTCTGCTAAAGCCACTTTCTACCACTCTAAATTCCAAGCATCTGCCTCTAACCCTAGGAAGCTCTTTGCCACCTTCTCCTCCTCCTGAATCGTCCCCCCCCTCCTCCCTCTCTGCAGATGACCGTCAACCATTTTGAAAAGAAGGTCGCGACATCCGATCCTCGTTTTCTAAGTCAAACGACACCGCTGGTTCTGCTCACACTGCCCTACCCTGTGCTCTGACCTCTTTCTCCCCTCTCTCTCCAGATGAAATCTCGCTTCTTGTGACGGCCGGCCGCCCAACAACCTGCCCGCTTGACCCTATCCCCTCCTCTCTTCTCCAGACCATTTCCGGAGACCTTCTCCCTTACCTCACCTCGCTCATCAACTCATCCCTGACCGCTGGCTACGTCCCTTCCGTCTTCAAGAGAGCGAGAGTTGCACCCCTTCTGAAAAAACCTACACTCGATCCCTCCGATGTCAACAACTACAGACCAGTATCCCTTCTTTCTTTTCTCTCCAAAACTCTTGAACGTGCCGTCCTTGGCCAGCTCTCCCGCTATCTCTCTCAGAATGACCTTCTTGATCCAAATCAGTCAGGTTTCAAGACTAGTCATTCAACTGAGACTGCTCTTCTCTGTATCACGGAGCGCTCCGCACTGCTAAAGCAAACTCTCTCTCCTCTGCTCTCATCCTTCTAGACCTATCGGCTGCCTTCGATACTGTGAACCATCAGATCCTCCTCTCCACCCTCTCCGAGTTGGGCATCTCCGGCGCGGCCCACGCTTGGATTGCGTCCTACCTGACAGGTCGCTCCTACCAGGTGGCGTGGCGAGAATCTGTCTCCTCGCCACGCGCTCTCACCACTGGTGTCCCCCAGGGCTCTGTTCTAGGCCCTCTCCTATTCTCGCTATACACCAAGTCACTTGGCTCTGTCATAACCTCACATGGTCTCTCCTATCATTGCTATGCAGACGACACACAATTAATCTTCTCCTTTCCCCTTCTGATGACCAGGTGGCGAATCGCATCTCTGCATGTCTGGCAGACATATCAGTGTGGATGACGGATCACCACCTCAAGCTGAACCTCGGCAAGACGGAGCTGCTCTTCCTCCCGGGGAAGGACTGCCCGTTCCATGATCTCGCCATCACGGTTGACAACTCCATTGTGTCCTCCTCCCAGAGCGCTAAGAACCTTGGCGTGATCCTGGACAACACCCTGTCGTTCTCAACCAACATCATGGCGGTGGCCCGTTCCTGTAGGTTCATGCTCTACAACATCCGCAGAGTACGACCCTGCCTCACACAGGAAGCGGCGCAGGTCCTAATCCAGGCACTTGTCATCTCCCGTCTGGATTACTGCAACTCGCTGTTGGCTGGGCTCCCTGCCTGTGCCATTAACCCCTACAACTCATCCAGAACGCCGCAGCCTGTCTGGTGTTCAACCTTCC